>NW_027070082.1:216517-374059 GCF_002906115.3 Quercus suber
ACATCATACGTCCTATCACCATTATGTTGGATGGTCCTACTAGCTATCATGCATGGTCTCAGAATATGACTGTTTTTCTCAAGGGTCGTAAACTGTGGAGATATGTGACTGGTTCAATTCCTAAGCCAGTACCAAACCCTAAGTCCAAAGTCATAGCTGCTGAAGAGTCTTCCACGACTACTGTTACAACAGATGATTATGAAGATCGCCTAAAGGAATGGGAAAGTATTCAGAGTAAGATCTTGTCTTTTGTTTATTAATACCTCTATTCCCTCCATTCATAATTTCTTCCTCGTCTTGAGACTGCTGAGGCTGCTTGGAAGTTTTAGCCGATCGCTATAATTGTACTAATGATTCAAGCTTAGAGTTCCATATTGAATCAAAACTTTATCAAATGCGACAAGAGACAGGTCAGTCCATTTCTGATTTTTATTCTCAGACTTCTACTATGTGGGAACAACTCTCTGCTGCAGATCCTCCACTAGTGTGTTCTAAGGACATTGAGCTCTTCCAATATCGGGATCTCCGTAAATTTATGCACTTCATGATGGGTTCTGCGTGAGGATTTTGAGCCTACTAGGGCTTCTCTGCTTAGCCGGTTTCCTACTCCTTCTCTTGATGCTGCAGTGAAGGAGCTCATCTCTGAGGAAAAACGTCGGCCTGCTTATCATGTCATCTGATCATGTCTTGGCTACACCATCTCCACAGCTTCCCATTGCTGCATTCACTGCTCCTCCACGGATAAACTCTGGGCGTCCCACCTCTCAGTCTTCCAAAGTACTCGCTGTGAGTTTTGCCGTGCTAAAGGCCATGACATCTCAGTTTGTCGCAAACTGCAGAAATTGTGCAAGAGCAGAATAAAGCTTCTCTTCCTCGGGCAGCTGCTGTATGTCCTTCAGATCCATCGGTTCCTACAGGTCCATCTTTGACTTCCTCTGTAGTAGGTTGTAGGTGGGTTTACAAGATCAAGACCAAGGCTGATGGATCTGTTGAACGATACAAGGCTCGCCTAGTTGCCAAGGGCTTTACCCAAGAGTATGGCATTGACTATGAGGAAACATTTGCTCCTGTTGCTCGCCTTACATCTGTCAGATGTCTCATTGCTGTGGCTGCTGTTCGCCGTTGGCCTCTTTATCAAATGGATGTGAAGAATGCCTTCCTCAATGGAGACCTTCAAGAAGAAGTGTACATGCAACCACCCCCTGGCTATCCACATTCAGGCAGTCTAGTTTGTCGCCTTCGCCGTGCTCTTTATGGCCTCAAGCAGGCTCCTCGAGCTTGGTTTGAAAAGTTCAGCTCAGTTGTTGCTCAGCAGGGTTTCACTTCGAGTCCTCATGACACTGCTCTCTTCGTCCGAAGATCCTCTGCTGGTATCACTCTTATTCTTCTCTATGTTGATGATATGATTATTACTGGAGATGATTCTGTAGGTATCCGCTCTCTCCAACACTTCCTTAGTCAGCATTTTGAGATGAAAGCTTTGGGCACTCTCAGCTATTTTCTTGGGCTTGAGGTTACCTCATCCTCTGATGGATACTATCTTTCCCAAGCTAAATATGCTTCTGATCTTCTCTCCAAAGCCGGTATCACTGACAACAAGACTGTTTCTACTCCTTTGGAATACAATGCCAAGCTCACACCCTTGGATGGTGAACCTATATCTGATGCTACTCGCTATCGTCAGTTGGTTGGTAGTCTGATCTATCTCATTGTTACTCGTCCAGATATCTCACATGCCGTGGGTATGGTTAGTAAATTCATGGATGCCCCTCGTTCTGTCCACTATGCTGCTGTTTTTCGGATTCTCCGATATGTCAAGGGTACACTTTATCATGGTCTACACTACTCCTCTTGGTCTTCTCTTGAGCTTCATGCTTATTCAGATGCGGACTGGGCCGGTGATCCGACTGATCGATGTTCTATCACAGGTTTCTGTTTCCTGTTGGGTACTTCTCTTGTCTCATGGCGTAGCAAAAAGCAGGATGTTGTTTCCCGTTCCAGTACTGAGGCTGAGTATCGTGCCCTTGCTGACACCACCTGCGAGCTTGTCTGGCTTCGCTGGCTCTTGGCTGACATGGATGCTCCACAGCCCACTGCTACTTCTCTTTATTGTGACAATCGTAGTGCTATCTACATTGCTCATAATGATGTCTTCCACGAATGCACCAAGCACATTGAGATCGACTGCCACATTACTCGCCAGCATCTCAAGAAAGGCAATCTCAAGTTGTTCTCCATCTCGTCTGCTGACCAGCCTGCTGATATCTTCACCAAGTCTCACCCACCTGGTCGTCTTCGAGATCTTATATCCAAACTCCAGTTGGCTTCCTCCTTACCACCTCGAGTTTGAGGGGGGATGTTAGTGTATAGATTAGCCCATTGGGCTTAGACTAGTATATTACTTGTACTATACTTCTATTACTTGTACTGCACACATACCTAGCCTATATAAAGGCTCTCTTTTGTATATTGTTACATATATAATATTATACAGACTATTCAGTCATTCTCTCTCTTTTTATATTGTTAACAACTACCTATTTTGATCCTAGTAATATCCATTGAATTTTTTGCTTTCATGAATGCTAGAGATAGGATGTTGGCACACATGAGGAAGAGATAAAGGGATATGAAGTCCCCTTGTCTAAGGCCTTTAGAAGGTTTGAATGACTTAGTTATGCTACCATTCACTAGTAAGGTGTAATGCATTGTGGTAACACTCCATGCTCCATGTTATCCACTTTGGTTCAAATTTCATAGCTATCAGATCTACGTTCAAAAAATTTCAGTCCACCCTATCATATGCTTTGCTCATGTCGATTTTTAGAACCTAAAGCTGTTTTTTCTACCCTTCTTTTTCCTAAGAATGTCAAGAACCTCATAAGCTATAAGAATATTGTCAGTAATGTTTCTTCCTCGGATGAAAGCATTTTGATAGGGGGTGATGATACTATCCATGTAGGGTTTAAGTCTATTTACAAGGATTTTTTATATGACTTCATAGATTACAATGCATAGACTTACTGGCCTAAAATGTGTAACATCATCAGGGAAAGTAGTTTTAGGTATGATTGTTTTTTTTTTTTTTTTTTTTTTTTGAGAATCAATATGATTGTAATATATGCATGGTTAAAGGATTTGTTTTTTTTTTTTTTTTTTTTTTTTGAGAATCAATATGATTGTAATATATGCATGGTTAAAGGATTTGAAAGGTGAACCTGTGTGGAAGAATGCTTGAACAGTGTTGAAGATATTTGTCTTGACAGTGCTTCAATATTTTCTGGAAGAATAATGCAGGGGTCAGAGATGCCATCTGGTCCAGGAGTTTTATGTGGACCCCGCTAGAAGACAGTAGACCCAATCTCCTTATTTGTCACTGGCCTGTTAAGACTAAGGGACTGCTGTATTGAGAGTTGTGGGACAGGTAGTGAGTTAAGCTCTTCTAAAATACTTTCAACACTAGTAGGACTTGCAGCATCATAGGACAGCTTGAAGTGGTTCACCAATATGTTTTCAATATCCTGTTAGGTTTCCATCTCTGTGTTTCAAGTGCAGGATTCTGCTTCTAGCTCTTCTTTGCTTGACCACTGTTTGGAAAAACCTATTATTTCTATCACCTAATAAGGTCCAATCACTTGTAGCTTTCTGTGCCCACAGTAACTCTTCCCTATTAAGCAACACTTCAGTTCTTCCTTGGTTGCTTTCTCCTTCCTCGCATCCTCAACTGAATTAATTGAATTTTGAATATTCTAAAGTTGAGCATGTTTCAATTTAATCTCACATTCAACCCTTCCAAAAACCTTCTTGTTCCAGTCAAGTAACCAAGTTGAGTGTGCAGATTATTATACATTTTTTGAAGGTTACTTCAAAAAATTTGAACCATTGTTATTTGTTATTCTGTTAGTACATGGAAGCCGAATATATCAATGATTAAAGTAACCAAAAATCTAAAGAAAAATGGTAATTAGCAATTAGTGATGAGCATTTAGCAAAGATGAAATGACATAAGAATTCTGACATAAATTTCAATGGTGGCATGGTGTTAGTGGAGGTGAGCAGCAGCCAGCAGACCTTTAAAATAGTTCGACCATGGTCAGAGCTTTGTAAGCGAAAATGCCAATAAAATGAACTTGGGCTCTTAAGGGGCTCCGGGTTGTTTGAGCTGTTTTACTAAAAGTTATTGGGCTCCACTTTTTTATCGCAAAGGTTAAAGCAAGACTTTTAATTTCAATTGATTTTTTCCTTAAAAGATGGTTGCATCCAATTTGCCAGCTCTGACTTATAAGAGCAGCCACTTCAGTATGACTAAAAGATTCATTTTATTTTACACAAAAACTTACTTTTTCTATTTTACACCATCATTTTTATAAAACACCCACATCAAATTATCTATTATACACACTTTTTTTATTAAAATAATATTTTCCTCACCTTTTTCTATTATTTTCCACCTACTCCCACCTAACACTTACTTCTTTTTTCTCTGAGAGTCTGATTACACTCCCTTCTTCTTCTTCTTCTTCTTCTTCTTATCTCTATCTCCGCCTCTCTCTTTTTTTTTTTCTTTTTTTTTTTTGAGAATTTTTTTCTTTCCTCTTCTTCTTTTACAATTTGGGTTTTATACTTTTATTATAGATGATGATTTTGGGTTGGGTTTGATTAAGGGCAGTGATTTTAGGTGGAGAAAGCAAAATTTCGGTCTGGGTTTTTCTTTCCTCTTCTTCAGCATCTTCTTCTTTCTTTCTTCTTCTTCTCCTTCTTCTTTTTTCAATTTCAGTTTGATTATTTATATGAATTTGTATATGGGTTTGGTGAATTTGAATCTAGATTTAGAACGATTTTGATGATTTTGTGGTGTGTCCGTGTTGTTGTGGTGGTGGTTGGTAGTATTGTGTTGCAGTGGTGGTGGTTAGCAGTGTTGGGTTGTTGTGATGGTCAGTGTCTCCGTCTTCTTCTTCTTCTTCTTGGCATTGAAGAGTGAGTGAGAGAGAGTTTAACAAGGCAAGAGAGAGAAAGAGAGAAAAAAATATAAAATAATAAATAGAAAAGTTACAGTAACCGTGCATATATGCACAGAAACTATAGTAATTATGCATAAATGTACAATTTTACACCCACTGATGTGGGTGTTTTTTTTTTTGCTCAAAATGTGTAAAATGAGCAATTTTTTCTATTTTGCAAGATTTTACACATATTGATGCTAATGCTCTAAAAAGCCCAATTCGTTGAATAAACTCATAAAAAGGTGGGTTCATCTTATTTTTGATAACGGGGTGAACTCCGCAACTCGGCCAGGGTTGCAACTTTCAGGGAATGAGAAAAACATTAATGGTGTGACAAAGTCAGTGGAAAATTGTGCCTCCCATTTAAAATTCAATCTGAGGAAGAGGACTTGGAATCTCTTTAGGACTTACCAGTGTTCGTTCCACATTGTACTGCGTTATTAACTTTACATCTCATCAAAAAAAGAAAAAAAGGAAAAAAGAAAAAAGACTCTACATCTCATCTTATTCTTTTCTCTGTGATCTCTCCTACACATCACACATGGAAGCCCATCATCTAGCTCTCTCTTCCCTCATCACCCTCTCCTTCTTCTTAGCAATATTGCCACCGTCTTACTGCACTGACGATGCACGCTTTGTTGATTGCAGTCGTCCTTATGAGTGTGGAAGAATCAAAAACCTTTCTTACCCTTTCTGGGGAGGTAATTGACCTGAATATTGCGGTCACCAAGGGTTCAAGCTGGAATGCTTCAACGATGAATACCCAATTATCAAATTTGAAGAACTAGAGTTCCTCATACTAAACATCAACCAATCTCAAAATAACACGACCATTGCAAGATTGGACCTCTGGGCTGGTTCTTGTCCTCAAGCCTACGGCAATACCGTTTTGAATTATAGTATCTTTGATTACGCTACAACCGTTCTAAACATAACTTTGTTCTACGACTGCCCTCCTCAAGTCAATACACTTATACCGGACCAAAATAGATTTACGTGCAGCTTGGTAGTGATGCAAATAATAACGCTTACTTTTTAAACGAATCGTTAGCAAAGATCCATATTCTGGAGCCAGCGAAATGCAGAGGAAAAATCCGTGTTCCAATTTCACGGACTGCTATTATTGATGAGTCTGCGGGTGTAGTCCCGGCACTTCATGAAGCATTGAATCAAGGGTTTGAAGTGAACTACGATGCCTTGCGTGTTGCCTGTAGCGGGTGTGTGGAATCAGGTGGGAATTGCGGTTCTAACGTAACACACCAATTTGTCTGCTTTTGCCGCGACGGAGAGCGCTCTTATAACTGCCCAGGTAACAATGTGTACTCTCTTTTCTCTTCTTAGTTTCCTGGATTAGGCTAAAACATACATCTTCTCCTTCTTGGTTTAGTTTTGAATTTTGATCGTATATACTATATAGTGCTTCTTCTTAGGCTAATCTTACCTATAGGCCATATAGTGGGCATGCTTATTCATTGATTTTTTTTTTAGAAGACACGTAATGGCATAGTTAATCGTTCTTTACTTCTTTTTGACAATTGCATACCATTGTCATTGGTTTGGGTTAGTAGGTCAAAGCCTTTTCTTTTTTTTTTATTGATATTTTTTTTTACAAGATAGAAATTTTACTATAACCTAATCTTAGTATACATGTGTGTGAAGCTCTCTTAGGAGGCCCAGCTGACCTCAAATCCAACTACTCTCTCAATTCTTTTTTGTTCCTTACAATTGGTATTAGAGTTGTGATTCTGCAACATTGATGGTAGAGACACGATCCACTATTGCCATGGCTGCGATCAATGAAGCCATTGCTTCTCTTCGAGCTACTCCAGACCATCACAGTAAAGATATCCAAGAAATCCAAAAGATATAGGAAATTCATACCAGAACTATGAATGAGATGAATCAACACCTCATTGCTATTCTACAGAAGTTGGGTTCTGATGAAGCCAGGCCACGATTATTTTTAGAACCATTATCCCCAATTCGAAATTCTTCAGCAATGTCCCTTGTGAAGCCTGTTAAACTTGATTTTCCACACTTTTCAGGTGAAGATCCTACTAGTTGGGTGTACAAAGCTAATGGTGGTCTCCTTTCATATGGAGCAAGAAGGTCTAGTTTGGTTCCAAGATGCATAAGAGACTAGTGTGTATTCTGACTAGGATAGTATGGTACAAGCCTTACATGTTAGATTTGGCTCAACTCCTTATGACGATCTCATGGAGGCTCTTGCTAAGTTGAGGCAAACTTCAACAATGTCTATGTATGAGGCTTTATCTAACATAATTAAGGGCTTGTCTCCAATGCATAAGCTAAGTTGCTTTTCAAGTGGCCTGAAGGATGAAGTACGATTGCCAGCAAGATTTAAGAGGAATACTTTAGGAAAACCCATTTACTCCACAATCTCTCAATGCAGCTTTTGGGTTGGCTAAGATTTAAGAGGAATACTTTAGGAAAACCCCTTTATCTTGGGTTTTCCTAAAGTCAGTACCTTTGCAGAAGCTAAGTCAAGAATTCCAATTAAAAGAATTTCCCTTGCCCAAATGGAAGAAAGAAAGAAGAAAGGTTTATGCTATAATTGTGATGACAATGGGGTCCTAACCATTAGTGTAAAATTGCCAAATTATTCCTTCTTAAGGGTATTGCATTTGTGCCTGATTCACAATCTGGGGTTAAGATCAATGAGTTAGAGGAAGAGGTTGGTAGTCAAATTTGTGAAGTGCAGAATTCTAATACTAATTCAGACGAGGTTGAGATAACTCTATATGCCTAATTGGTACTCCAACACCTGGTACTATGAGGATTAAGGGCAGAATTAATGGTGATAGTTTGGTAGTCTTGTTAGACACAGAAAACACTCACAACTTCATTGATGCAGCAATAGTTTCTAGCTTGCATTTAATTGTTAATCAATCACAGACCTTGGAAGTCAAGGTAGCTAATGGTGCTGTGGTGAAGATTCAACGGTTTTGCAACAAGGTACTAGTGTGTATTCACGGGGAGGAATTTTTCATTCAATTCCATGTGCTGCCACTTAGGGGTTGTGATGTTGTATTGGGAACTCAATGGCTTACTAGTCTTGGTGACATTCAATGGAATTTCCAGTTTTTGACTATGGGGTTCTGTTATAAGGATCACCAGGTTCTTTTGCGAGGAATGAAGGAATCTGGATCTCACCTTTTGGAGGGTGAACAGATTTTTAAGGTCCTAATAAAAAAGGGCTATTGGTTCATATCTTAACACCTTCTTCAGCTGAAGTGCAGACTTTCTTACCTATAGAAGTGGCAAATTTGCTTTAGGAATTTGCTCTAGTCTTTGACACTCTAGTGCATTTACCTTCTTCTAGGGGGCATGAACACCATATTACTCTCAATGAAAGGGGTCAACTAGTTTTCCAAAGGCCATACATGTATCCCTTTTATCAAAAAAAAAAAAAAAAAAATGAAATAAAGAAGATAGTGAAGGAATTATTGGCTGCTGGATCTATAAGAAATAGTTGTAATCCTTTTGCATCACCAGTTTTGTTGGTTAGGAAGGTAGATGGATCATGGGGCATGTGCATTGATTATAGGGTACTTAACTTGAATATAGTTAAGGATAAATTTCCTATCCCTATTATTGATGAAATTTGTTAGGTTCTAAAGATTTAGGAATTTATGTATTTAGAACTCTAATTTGTATTGTTGGCAAACCATGATCAAAACAGGTTGTTTAGTCTTGTTTAGGCTTGCTCAAAGTTATGTCTTTCATGTAAAGTTGGAATCAAGTGGTTGCAGAAGTATTAGTTACTTTCGATCTGGCTCGATCGATCAAAAGTCGACCAGAACATTTTTTCTGCAGAATTCCAACTCAGCCCAAACTCTACCTAAACGTCTTGGGGTTCAAGTAAAACACTCCTATATATAAGGAAAACCCTAGAACGTTTTTGAGTGCTTTAGAGAGAGAGATTAGAGTGCCTCTTGTGCCTCCTTTTATTTTTAGGATTTTGTACCCAAACCTCTCTAAGTGTTTGTTGCTCATATTTGTGGTTTATGTGAATCTCTTGTGAGATCATTGAGGAGCTTTCCTTCACATATACTTAGGGTTTCCAAGATTCAAGATTATGTCAAGAACTTGGTGATCATTCAGTTGCAGATTCAAGAACTTAAAGACACACAAGCGTGGGTTCTTGTACTTGATTGAAGAGTCCAAGAAAGAAGGAGTTCGTGGATTCGGAACTTGCACGTGGTCGTGTTAGTAAGTTCTACTGGTGGGTAGCATTAGGAAGTCAAGCGGGGAGCTTGTAGTCCTTCTGTATGAACTTCGATTCTTTCGCATAGTGGATTCAGGTTTACCTTGAGGATAGTTAGGTCAAATCCTCCCCAAGTTTTTACTGTGTCGTTTCCTGGGTGATCATATCTTGTGTTATTTACTTTTCTGCTGCTTTATATTCTTGATATGATTGTTTGATTGTTTTAACCTAGAATTGCATAATTTGACTAAGTAACAACTTGGCTAATTAACTAGGCTACTCAATCTAGTTGTGTTTTAAGGGGTCTAAATTTTTGACAAAATTCTTGATGAGTTGAATGGTGCCTATATTTTTTCCAAGCTTAAGGTCTAGCTATCACCAAATTAGGATGAGAGATAAGGAAATTCCTAAGATAGCATTTAGAACTCATGAGGTACATTATGAGTTTTTGGTTTTTTCATTTGGCCTCACTAATGCACCTTCAACATTTCAATCTCTAATGAACCATGTGTTTAAACCCTTTCTTAGAAGGTTTGTCTTGGTGTTTTTTGATGATATTCTGGTTTATAGCAAATCCTTGGTTGACCATATTTCTCATCTTAGAGCTATGTTGGAGGTATTAGCTAAGGAACAACTATTTGCTAAGAAGTATAAATATGTTTTTGCATGTGGTGAGGTTGACTATTTGGGGCACCTAATCTTTGGTGAAGGGGTGAGAACAAATCCTAAAAAAACCATGACAATGCAGCAGTGGCCTATTCCTATGGATGTTAAGGCTTTGAGGGGATTCTTAGGTCTTATGGGTTATTATAGGAAATTTGTAAATGGGTGTGGGCAGATTGCAACCCTATTGATTGCTTTTCTAAAAAAGTATTATTTTTCTTGGAATGAAGAAGTTGATCCAGCCTTTCAAAACCTTAAGTCAGCTATGCCAATCCACCTATTTTAGCTCTTCTAGATTTTGGTAAGACATTTATGGTAGAGTTTGATGCTTCGGGTAAGGGGTTGAAAGTTGTACTAATGCAAGAAGGAAGGCCTATAGCTTTTCACAGCCAAGCTCTCAAAGATAGGAATTTGGCCTTATCAACTTATGAGAGGGAACAACTGGATTTGGTGATTGCTATGCACAAATGAAGGCCATATTTGGTTGAAGGCCTTTTCTGGTGAAGACTAATCAGCAGAGTCTTAAATACCTATTGGAGCAGAAGATTGGTACTCTAACTCAATAAAAATGGATTACCAAGTTGTTGAGGTATGCTTTTATTGTTGAATATAAGAAAGGGAAGGAGAATGTGGTGGCTGATGCTCTGTCTAGGTAGGTGGAGGTTGGTGGAACTTCTTTTCAGGAGGGTGTATTGTGCACGATTTTCTTTCCCACTCTTGAATGGTTAGCCTAGCTTAAAGTTGGCTATGTTACTAATCCATCAATTCTACGTATTTTGGATGCTTTTCAGTCAGGGAAGGATAATCCTAAGGGCATCACTATCTAGAATGGATTGCTTTTATATAAGGGCAGAATGTATTTGGGGACTTGTGATTCATTGAAGACAGTCATCTTGTAGCAAGTTCATGATGGTCCTTTGGGTGGTCATTCAGGCTATCTTAAGACTTTACACAAGATTCAAAGGGACTTCTATTGGCTTGGGTTAAGGGTTGATGTTAAGAAGTAAGTCATGGAGTGTGATACTTGTCAAAGGCTTAAGCATGAAACCTGCAACCTAGCTGGTCTGTTACAACCATTACCTATACTAGAGAAGCCTTGGCTAGTTGTGAGCATGGATTTTGTTGAGGCTCTTCCAAAATCTCAGATGAAAGATGTGGTTTTGGTGGTGGTGGACAGGTTTACTAAATTTGTTCATTTTGTAGCCTTGTCTCATCCATACACTAACTCTAAGGTAGTAGCTCTCTACATGTAGCATGTGTTCAAGTTACATGATATGCCTACTTTAATTGTTAATGACAGGGATCTTATCTTCACTTCTCATTTTTAGCAAGAAAAGATGAAGCTTCAAGGCATTTAACTGGCCATGGATTTAGCTTATTACCCTCAAACAGACGACTAAACTAAGGTTGTGAATAAGAGTCTTGAGCATTACTTGAGAGCTTTTGTAGCTGATAAACTAGCTTCTTGGGTTGGTTGCTTCTTGTTGAATTCTAGTTTAATAAGAATTTCCATATCTCTCTCAAGGTTACTTCGTTTGAGGCTTTGTATGGATATCTCCCTCCTAGGCTTATGGATTGTATTCCTAGAACAACAAAGGTTGAAAGTATGGATGCTCATTTGAAATCCAGACAGCAATTGACTTCCTTGTTGAGGCATAATCTAGTGGTAGCTCAAGAAAGGATGAAGATGTATTCTGACTAGTGTAGGACTGAAAAGAGTTTTGCCGTGGGAGATTGGAAGTTCCTTTGACTTCAAGCTTATAAATAGAAATCCCTTAGGCACCACCAAGTGCAAAAATTATCTTCAAAGTATTATGGTCCATTTTAGATTTGGTAGAGAGTTGGTGAGGTGTCATATAGGTTGGATCTACCCCCAAATTCTAAGCTACATCCTACCTTTCATGTTTCCTGCTTGAAGGCTAAGCTTGGGCAACATGTGATCTCTATTCCAACCTTACCACTTACTGACTTTGAAGGAGTTGTAACTTCAAAACTAGTAGCTATACTACAACAGAGGACTCATCAGCGTTGTAGCAAAACCATCATTTAAGTCTTGGTCCAATGGCAAGGAGAAGGTCCTGAGGATGCTACTTGGGAGAGTTTGTATATCATGCAGTAGAGGTTCGGGAGAGTTTGTATATCATGCAGTAGAGGTTCCTTCACCTTGTGGGCAAAGTCTTTTAAAAGGTGGGGGGGGGGGGGGGGGTTATTGTTAGGATTACTCTTAATACTTATTGATACTTATTGATACACTTATTGCCATATGTTAGATACTTCTAGTTGATAGGCCAAAAACGTATTGAGCCCTTGTAATTAAATTAATTAAATAATTAGCCAAGTTATTAATTAATCAATTTAACATGCAAACACGTGGTAACACAAACAAATCACCAATAAACTAATTACGCAGCGAAAAATAATAACACGGTAATTTGTTTACGAATGAAAAAACCTGACGGCAAAAACCCCACCGAGTGATTTTCAGATCACCACTCCCGAAACTCCACTATTATCATAACAAGCGGTTACAAGTAAATGAATACCTTACCAACCTACAGTTGAACCCTTACCCCAATATTGAATTGGACTTGTTTTATAGTGACAGTTTCCCCTTTTGATGCACGGCTCCCAAGTACGTGACTAACCAATGCATGGATCTCAGTACGCGACTTCAATCACCAACTAGAAAGAGTTGTTGGCTACAAAGTTCTTCAGTTCATCCACGATGAAGATCAAGAAGATGCTTGGTCACAATTGGTCACAAAACCCAAAAGTGCACATACACAACAACTTCTTCAGAAGAGATGAACTAGGGCATAACTTTGTCTCTGGTCAAAATTTGCTTGAGCAGAATTTGCTCAATGCTTGTGCAGCTTGTGAACCCTTTGACGGCCCTTAAAACAATCCTTTTATATGTCTAGGATTAGAAGAAAAGAAAGCCCAAAGACACATCCACGGATCCCAAGAAATCAGATCAGAAATTTTGATTTTATAAACCTCGACAGATGGAAGCTATCGAGAAGCTATTGAGCAGGTGTCGAGCCATGGGCTTGACACAGCTTCTTAAACCTTGACAGATGCTAGTTGTCGAGGTTTAGTAGCTTTGCACTTTCAGCTTGTTTTCTTAGACAGACTTGAAGGCTTCAACACTTGATCTTGAAACATGGTTTCTTGAAGTATTTCAACACATCCTAGATCTAACAAAATACAAGTAAAGTGCATTTTGTCAAAGGGTTAGTCAATTACATAAAAGAGTGACATATGTTCTTAATAAGTGAACTACATATGTCCTAATACTAGTTGTTGCAATATGAGTTTGTGAGAGTTAGTTACATTGTCAGCTGGTGTAGAAAGTCTATTAGTGACAGTTATATGTTAGTTGGCTAGTTACGAAGGTATGTGCTTAGGGAGTAGTATAGGAGAGCAACAACTCGTATACTAGCAATTCAAGCAAACAGAAAATGATTAATGATTCTTCTCTCTGTTGTCTCTATCCCTCTTTCCATTCTCTTGTTCTTAGGAGGCCCAGCTGACCTCGAATCCAGCTACTCTCTCAATTATTTTCTGTTCTCTAGAGAAACTATGTTTTGTTTACTTAAGTAATGCTATGACAACTTTTGCCATAATTTATCCATGTGACGAGTTGTGAGTGTTGAAGTTGTGTACTCACATAGACCCACCACTTTTACTCCACCACTCACAACTTGCTACGTTGGCAAATTTTTGGTAATAATTGTGAGAAAGTTGTAGTCTTAGCATTTTCCTGTTCACTTTTAGCAATGGTTTTAGGATTGCTGCTACTGTTTTTTTTCTTTATTTGGTAATTTACTTTTGTTAAAACCACTGCTATAGTGGGTCCCCCCCCCCCCCCCCCCAACACACGCGCGCGCGCACACACACACACACATATATCAAAAATACCATTTTGATCCTTGGGGACACATTCTATTTGGCATCTAAATTTTGGTAGTAGTCAGTTTGGTCTCTACCATTAACTTAGTGACCAAAAAATGTGTCAAAGAGTGTGCACTACACTTGATGCTTACATGGCTTATAGGATAATATTAAAAAAAATTAATTAACATCAAAATTCCACATTAGCTAAAATAAAATTTAAAATTAGATAAAAGAAAAAACAGCTGGTTCCCTCTTAAGCATCGAACTTTAGGACCTTGAGGCATGCAGTAAAAGTAGGGATAGGCCTAAGATTTCGAGTTAAGGGAGGCTGGAGTGTGTGTATATATATAAATCATGAAATTTCAAATAAGCATCTATCTAGTATTAATAAATTATCAACAAAGAAAAAGACACAAATTTTTTGTTTTGTAATACATTATAATGCAATCATCTACTAATAATTTTATAATTATTGAACAAGTATTAATTTGTTGAGTTAAGCTCATTATTTATATGGGTGGTGAATTCAAAGTAATACACTTTATATCAAGTAATTTGTTGCATTACTTACAAAATAACATATACATTTAAAATAAATAAATAAATAAATTTATGTCAAAAAATATATGTCGACCCAACCCACAATCCAATTGACCCAACCCATTTCTATCACGCTAAAAAGTACATGTTTATGATCTGAAACCATTTCCAACTTGAACCTAAGTGACTTGAGCCACCTGCCCGTTTTGCCATGTCTAAGGGTGGCAATTTTTATTCATATCCATGAACCCGCCCATTACCCACCTTATTTGGATAAGTCTTAACCCAACCCATTTGAGTATTTGGGTTAAATGATAAAAGACCCAATTGGTTATTTCATTAGATGGTTCTAAATGGATAAATCCACTAATACCCACTAAACCCATCTAAAATTTAAAATTAGATAATCCCACTAATACCCACTACGCCTTTCTAAAATCTAAAACTTAAATAAATAGTATGACCTCAGTCTCACTCTCCCTCATATTTTCTCAGTAAACAAACACTTTTCCAAACATTTTAACCTCTAGATTTCTAAGCCCAAACACTTTCCCTCAGATTTTCTCAATAATCAAACAAAAGGAAATTCTAGAGAGAGAACGGGGATGGAATCGGAGTTCACCATTCCACTCTTTTCCTTGTCATTCGATTTCCCAAAGAAACATTAGCTCCCTAACCCCAAACACACTCATGTTCAAACATAGAGAAAAGAGAGCAACACTGATTAGAGCAACAATTTAGGCCACACAAAATGACAAAAATTCCCTTTCACAACCATAACCACAAACTCTCTCGAAGAACACTCAGAAGAAGCTGCTAAAGCAGCAGAGGTACGAAGCGAAGAAGGTGGAGAAGAGAGGGCACAGAGGTAGTGTATCAGCTTCATCTCTAGCGAAGCTGGTTATGTTCTTGAGGACATTCCTCACTTCATCGATTACATTCTTGACCTCCCTCTTCGTTTCTCTCTTTCTCTCTCTCTCTCTCTCTCTCTCTCTCTCACGCTTTGTTTGGTTGCTGAGAAATGAAAGGAAAAAAATGATTTTTTTTATTTTTTACTTTTTTATCGCTATCAGTCTTTTGTTGTAGAGAAAATGAAAGGAAAGAGAAGGAAAAAGTGATTTTTGAACCTTTTTTTTTTTTTTTTGAAGTTGACAACTTTAACTTTTTCTCTTTCTTTCTCTAATGGTTTGTTTGGTTGCCGAGTAAATTAGAAGGAATAGAAGGGAAAGAGGAAATGAAAGGAATTTTTTGACTTTCATCTAGAGCGTTACAATAATATTGCTTGAGACTCTGTTTCGTTGCCGAGAAAAAAAAAATAGAGAAGAAAAAAGTGAAGGGAAAATGAAAGGAAAGAACAGGAAAAGTGATTTTTGAACTTTTTAATTTTTGTTTTTAAAGTTTTTAACAAGTTGTTTATTTATTTGGGTCATATTGGATTAAATGGGCGGGTTACTAATTAAATGGATTGGGCAGGTAATAGATAATTAATTTATATATAAACGGGTCATAAATAGATAAATGGGTAATTACACACTCAACCAATTTAAGACCCAATCCACCCATTTACCACCCCTAGCCATGTCTAAGCACGTGAAGGGCTAATCAATTATTAAAGTAATGTTAAATAGTAATTAGTGATGAAAATTTAGAAAAAGGTAAAATGATATATTAATTCTAAAATTAATTTCATTATCAGCTCAATGTTAACAGAAAAAGATTTATCCTATTACAAGTATACGTATCTTCTCACTTATGGCAAGTGGATTCCACTCATCAATGGGACCTACGTGCTGTGACAGAGAAAATATATATACCTGAATCAGGGTATATTCTTCTATGTTGGTGGAGGTGAGCAGACCTTCAAAGTAGTTCGACTAAAGTCATAGCTTTGTAGGTGAAAATCACCCAGAAAAATGTTCTGTCTATTCTACGAAAAGTCATTGGGGTCTATTCTACGAAAAGACTTCTAATTTCATTTAAGGATGGGCGTAAAAGGCTGCTTGGCCCTAATCCAATTTTATTATTATTATTTATTTTAAAGACGGTTGAAATTGAATCCAATTTGCTAGCCCAATTAATTGGTTGAAAAAAATTATTCCTATTTTTTATAACCGAGTGAACTCAGCAACTGGGCCATGTGTGCAACTTTCTGGAATTGAGGAAAATCAATTTCTTTAGGACTTTTACTCGAAAAAAATAAAATAAAATAAAATTTAGGACTTGTGAACAATAAAACAGCAGGCTCACACATAAAAGAATGGTGTAGAAAAGTCAGTGGGAAAATTTGCCTCCAGAGTCCAGATAAATCCCGTTTAAAAATCAATCTGTGGAGTGGACTAAACTCTTTCAGACTTACCAGTCTTCGTTCAACGTTAGGCTGCGTCATAAACGTTACTTCTCTCCCAGATCTTTATTTCATTATCTTCTAAACATGAATTCCCATTATCTAGCTCTCTCTTCCCTCATCACTCTATTCTTCTTCTTAACAATATTACCACCATCTTGCTACACCGATGATGAACACTTTGTTGAGTGCAATCGTCCCTTTGATTGTGGAAGGATCAAAAATATTTTGTACCCTTTATTGGGAGGAAATTGACCTGATTGATGAGCCCAATACACTTCCTTCGTCCCTTTTCCATTGTCTAGTTTCCCTCTTCTAGACCAACCCGCGCTGGATGAGGGAGAGGTCATTAAGCCACAATAAATGAAGTGCCGTTACCCATCAGCAATAAGTAATCCGGAGTCACCTTCCTAGTTCCAATTTTCTCTTGTAGGTCTTTGGACGATCCTGAGTCACCTTCCTTTTGGACGATCATCTCTACTGACGATTTTGGCATCATCAATTTGGCTCTATTTGTGGGGAATAACGTTTTTAGTTAAAAGCGTAGCTCTACCCTCTATGACACCCAGATGGAATCCAACACATCTCAAGACCCAACAGCCTTGGCCTTGCAGATCCAGGCACTCACAGCTAACGTGGAAGAACTCGCTAGGCATAATCATGAGATGAGGTCGCAACTATAGCAAGAAGGAAATCATGACACCAACAGGAATAAGGACGAGGAGAATAGCAACAGAAGAAACAGATCAGGGAGAGCAGACCAGTCGGATGGAGACAGTAATGACCTTTTGAAGAGCATGCAGAAGGAGATGGATGAGGTCAAGAACACGATGAAGGAGAAGACGAACAAGAACCTGGACAGGATTGTAAAAAGAATCGACTCTTCATCCACCACTAGAGTCCTAGAGTGCCTTTTGTCGCCGAAGTTCAGTCTCCCCCAATTAGAATCGTTCGATGGTTTAAGAGACCTTTTAGATCATATAACCACCTTCAAGATGACTCTAAGTTTACACCAAACCCCCGATGAAATTGTGTGCAGATCATCCCCAACCACCCTCAAGGGAGCCGCAAGGGTGTGGTTCAGCAAACTCACCAATTCATCCATCGATGGCTTTGAGCAACTCAGCAACTCCTTCGTCCGCCATTTTGTTGGTGGCCAGCGCCAAAAAAGACCAATAGATCAGCTCCTCACAATTAGGTAAGGAGAAGGAGAGTCGCTGAAATCCTACATGTAAAGATTCAACAGGGAAGTGTTGTAGGTGGACAAGGCGTAGGACAAGGTGCAACTAACCACATTTAAGGTTGGGTTGAAATCGAAGGACTTCATGGTCGCCCTCGCAAAAAGCCCCCCAGGGTTAATGGCGGAGATGTTGTTGAATGCACAGAAGTATATGAACGTTGAGGACACTTTAGCTGTGATTGGGCATGAGGGCCCACAAAAAAAGAGCACTCGGGACGAGCAAAGGAGTAGGAAGCGAGGGAGAAACTCCCTATCGTCTAGCCAAGACTCTGCCAAAATAAGGGATGACAAGCCTTCAAGGATGATAAAATTTATTCCTTTGGTCATACCTGTTGACAAGATATTGATGTAGATTAAAGACGATCGTGCTCTCAAATGGCCAAGACCACTACACTCCCCACTCGATGTCTGCGACAAAAGAAAGTATTTCTGTTTCCATAAAGACCATGGTCACTACATAGAGGACTACAGGGATCTAAAAGAACAGATAGAAGAATTGATCCAAAAAGGGAAGTTGTAAAAGTTTGTGAAGAAAGACAGACCGAGGCAAGTGAAGCCGAATGCTCGAACAGGATCAGGTGAGGAGCCCAAGAGTGAAGATCATCCAAATGACCACTCGAGGGATGCTATAGGGGAAATAAGGATGATCAACAGAGGACTTGTGACAAGAGGATTGTTCAGGTCCTTAAAGAAATCACAACAGAGATAGGTAAACAACGCTCATGCAATACGTCCGTCCAAACACCAATGAAGGGAGAGTCCAAGTATGGTCTTTTTAGAAGAAGATGCACAGGAAGTAAAACAACCTCATGATGACCCCTTCGTTTTTATGCTTATAGTAGAAGGTTTCAACATTAGACAAGTCCTGGTAGATAATAGGAGCTCAGCAGACACCATCTACCCTTCGCTTTTTAGCAGCTAAAGATAGACTCGAAGAGACTTAATCCATTTGAATCTCCCCTCGTCAATTTCAGCGGAGATAGGGTGTACCTGAGGGGAATAGTAACACTGATGGTGATGTAGAACAGACAGCACATGCCTTCCTAGAGCAGCAGGGGCGCAGGAAGTCACAACGCAAGATCAAAGAGGGGTGCCAATAGGGGCCATCAGAGGTAACAGTGTCGGAATTGCATGAAATTTGGCAGATTGAAGGGAAACGATATTCTGATCCAGATTCATATCATGAAATCGCCAAATTTTAGGCAAATTCCTTCGTTAAGGCCCCAAAAACAGTGTTTTTGCTATTTATAGTAATATTTGTTTTTCCTTAATAACTTTTAGTTTAAAAGTCAGAATAAGGTCCCGTCTGTTTTTGGACGACCCCTAAGGTCAATAGTTTATGATTCTGCGTTTAACTAAATTTTGCCATTTTTGGTAAAATTCGGTAATTTTGTCACCTAATCGCTTAATTAGTGCGAATTAGGGTTTTAAACGTTTTTACTCAGTATTTATATGTTTTGTAGCCATTAGAGGCAAAATAGACTATTATCAATAAACACAGACAATTTGCCAATTTTTCTTCTAGTGGATTTCAGTTTTATCTCCTTGTGGATTCAGGGAAACCCCTTATGGATTCGAGGTTTACTACCAGAAACTAACAGTTTAGTTTCTGTTCCATCAAGAGAGCATCGTGTGTGCTCTTCTTCAGGCTTCCGCGACATCAGTTGGTATTAGAGTCTTGATTTACCCTGGTCTAATGGCTAATCGGCGAGACGGTGACCACCATAACAATGACGGCGGTGACGACGTCAATAACCCAGTCCTCACTAGGGCTGAGTTCCTTGATTTTCGTGATGAAAATCAACAATTTCGTGATTCAACCCAGCAGACTCTGAACCAGATTCAAGCAGCACTTGCCACCTTGCTTAACCGAAACCCTAATCGCGATAACGAAGAGCGACGTGATAATCGAGTGCGTGGCCCTCCCCATCGTGGTCCAAATCGAAACAGGCAGCAAGGCTACAACGAAGAAGACAGTGAAGATGAGGAGTATGCAGAGAAAGTCCTTGGAAATCATCGTGGTCCTGCGAGGGATGATGGTCAAGATTATCAGGAGCAGAGGGACTATCGGATGAAAATAGAGTTACCATCCTTTAATGGTAATGTCTCCATTGAAGAGTATCTAGATTGGGTCAGTGGGGTGGAAAAGTTTTTCGACTATATGGATGGGTACAGCAGATGATAAACAGGTGTGTTTAGTGGCCTATGAGTTGAAGGGAGGAGCATCTGCCTGATGGGATCGTGTTCAATTAAACCGTACCCGTGAACGAAAGCTTCCAATACGATCATCGAGGAGGATGAAAAGATTAATGGCAGATCGGTTCTTACCACCAGATTACTAGCAGGAGTTGTTCAGACAGTACTAGGATTGCAGGCAAGGTACTCGGACAGTTAATGAGTACATGGAGGAGTTTGACAGGTTGGCGAATCGCAATGATTTGGAGGAAATTGAAGATCAATGGATATCCAGATTTGTACACGGGTTACGAGTTTCCATCCGAGATCAGGTATCCTTACAAACCCTATATACTTTGAATGAGGCTGTAACCTTATCCAAGAAAATAGAATTTCAGCATCTTAGGACAGGTTCGAAGTTTTCCAACCGCAGTTCGGAGTCCTTTAGTTCCATTGCCAACAAAGGTAAACAACCCATGTTTACACCATGGTCACAACTTGTGGTTAGGGAGAATAGTGGTGTCAACCAATCTACAGTGGCAGTAGCAGGTTCCGCAGCCCAGCCAATAGCGAATGCCAACTCCTATGCTAGGCCAACTGGGAATAAGTGCTACAGGTGTGGAGAACCATGACATCGATCTAGTACTTTCCCTAAGCGAGCCACAGTAAATCTGGTAGTGGCAGAAGAAGGTGAGGTAGAAAGTGAACAGGAGGGTGAAGAGGCGTATAATGATGTAGATCCGTATGCCTATGATCCCAATGAGGTCCAAGAGGATGAGGAAGGCATGCCATTAGGGTAGTCTTTGGTGATTCAGAGGTTGTTACTCACACCAAGGGTAGAATACGGTGATCAGCGGAATGAGATCTTCCGAGCACGATGCACCATCAATAAAAGGGTCTGTGATTTGATCATAGACAGTGGCAGTGTAGAGAACATTGCGTTGAAGAGTTTGGTTACCAAGCTGGGATTGAAAACAGAAAAGCACCCCCCTTCCTCGAACCCAGCGAGGTATGGATTCTGTTTTTGTTGTGGTTGACAAGTACTCCAAGATGTCCCATTTCATAGCATGTAAGAAGACTTCAGATGCTACTCGAGTGGCCAATCTGTTCTTTAAAGAAGTTGTGCGTTTGCATGGAGTGCCAAAGTCCATCACCTCTGACTAGGATACCAAGTTCATTTGTCACTTTTGGCGAACTTTATGGAAGCGTTTTGACACTTCCTTGAATTACAGCAGCACTAGTCATCCACAGACTGATGGCTAGACAGAAGTAGTTAATCGTACTTTGCGGAATCTAATTCGGTGTATTTTAGGTGAGAAGCCCAAGCAGTGGGATCTTACATTGTCCCAAGCAGAGTTTGCGTACAATAGCTCAGTCAATAGAAGCACTGGTAAGTCTCCATTTGCCATCGTCTACTGCGTGCCCCCAAAACACGCTTTGGACTTGGTACCTTTACTTGAGCTTTCAGGAGTGAGTCAAGCAGCAGAGAATATGGCTGACTGTATTCAGGCCATGCAAGAGGAGGTGAGGCAGAAACTGGAAGCTACAAATGCTAAGTACAAGGATGTTGCTGATAAGAAGAGGCGTGAGAAGATCTTCAATGTTGGGGATTTAGTGCTGGTGTATCTTAGGAAGGAGAGATTTCCTGTTGGTACCTACAACAAATTGAAGGACAAGAAGTATGGGCCATTTCAGATTACTAAGAAGATCAACAACAATGCTTATGTGGTTGCTCTTCCTCCAGACATGAGCATTTCTTCTACCTTCAATGTTGTTGACTTATATGATTATCATTCTTCTGATGAACCGGATAGTCGAAACTTGGGGTCGAGTTCTTTTCAAATGGGGGGGACTGATATAGAACAGACAATACATGCCTTCTTGGAGCAGCAAGGGCGTAGGAAGTCACACAACGCAAGATCAAAGGGGGGTGCCAGTAGGGGCCATCAAAGGTAACAGTATCGGAATTGCATGAAATTTGTCAGGTTGAAGGGAAACGACGTTTTGATCCAGATTCATAACATAAACATCGCCAAATTTTAGGCAAATTCCTTCGTTAAGACCCCAAAAATAGTGTTTTTGCTATTTATATTAATATTTGTTTTTCCTTAATAATTTTTAGTTTAAAAGTCAGAATAAGGTGTCGTCTATTTTAGGACGATCCTTAAGGTCAGTAGTTTATGATTCTACGTTTAACTCAATTTTGCCATTTTTGGTAAAATTCGGTAATTTTGTCACCTAATCGCCTAATTAGAGCGAATTATGGTTTTAAACGTTTTTGCTCAATATTTATATGTTTTGTAGCCGTCAGAGGCAAAATAGACTATTATCAATAAACACAGATATTTTGTCAATTTTTCTTCTGGTGGATTCCAGTTTTATCTCCTTGTGGATTCAGGGAAACCCTTCGTCAATTCGAGATTTACTACCAGAAACTAACAGTTTAGTTTCTGCTCCATCAAGAGAGCATCGTGTGTGCTCTTCTTTAGGCTTCCGTAGCATCAAATGGTCATGGCTGGTTCATACCCTCTTAAGGTAACTAACCAACATAATTTCCTAGTAGTAGACTCATGCTCGTCCTACAATATCATTATGCAGAGGCATACTCTTAATTGTTTGAAGGCAGCCACGTCCACCTATTATTTGAAGGTGAAGTTCCTGACGGAATGGGGGATTGGAGAGATAAGGGGCGACCAAGTACTAGCTTGAGAGTGTTACTAAGCAGTGCTATCCTCAAAGGAGAACCATACATGGATGATTGAGGAGAAACCCCTAGAGGTCATGGAAGCACTAGAAACAATTGAGTTGGTGGAATAAGATCCTTCGAAGATCACCCAGGTGGGAATGAGTCTGAACCCACGAAGGAAGAAATCGTAAGTTTTCTGAAGAACAACTTGGATGTGTTTGCATGAAGCCATGAGGACATGCCTGGCATACCGGCAAGCATCATTCAGCACCACCTAAAGGAGGACCTTGAAAGAAAACCAATGCAGCAAAAAAGGAGGGTGTTTGGCCCCAAACGAAACAGTGCAATTATGGATGAGGTTGACAAGTTACTTGCTACTAACTTCATTAGGGAAGTTTACTATCCAAAGTGGCTAGCCAATGTTGTCATGGTCAAGAAGGCAAATGGGAAGTAGAGAATGTGTGTAGACTTCATGGACTTGAATGGAGTCTGCCCCAAAGATAGCTTTCCTTTGCCTAGAATTAACCAACTTGTGGACTCGATGGCGGGCACAAGCTTCTCACATTTATAGATGCGTTCTCGGGGTACAATTAAATACAAATGGTTGAAGAAGGTCAGGAGAAAACCGTTTTCATTACCAGCCAAGGGCTCTACTGCTATAGGGTTATGCCCTTTGGGTTGAAAAATGGGGGGGCCACATACCAGAGGCAGGTGAACCAGATGTTCAGTAAGTAGATTGGGAGGAATGTGGAAGTATATGTAGATGACATGCTCGTCAAGAGCAAGGAAGAGGAAAGTTATCTAGACGACCTTAAAGAGACATTTGACACACTCAGGCAGTACAGTATGAAGTTAAACCCGACCAAATGCACATTTGGGGTCTCTTCAAGAAAATTCCTTAGCTTCATGGTGTCGCAAAAAGGAATAGAAGCGAATCCGGAGAAAGTGAAAGCCATCCTCGAGATGTCCTCCCCAAGAATGGTCTAGGAAGTACAATTGCTCACAGGGAGGGTGGCAGCCCTCAACAGGTTCGTCTCTAAATCGACAAATAAGTGTCTTCCTATCTTCAAAACCCTGAAACAGGCTTTTGCCTGGATGGACGAGTGTGAGGTAGCATTCCAAGAACTGAAACGGTAACTGAACAACCTCCCATACTTGAGTCCGTCGAAAGAAGGCGAGGACTTGTTCCTGAATTTGGTGGTGTCCATGATCGAGGTAAGTGTGGCGTTAATCAAGGAAGAACAGAAAGTGCAACGCTCAGTGTATTATATTAGCCAGGCTTTCCAGGGGGGGTTGAAGCTAAATACCCACGCATAGAGAAAATCACGCTTGCCCTGACAATAGCCTCCCGGAAGCTCTATCCATACTTCCATGCGAACCCAATAATATGGATGACGAACTAGCCTATCAATGAACAAAACCAAAGCCATAGGTCAAACGATACAGTGGGCCATCAAGTTCAAGCAATTTGACATAGAGTATAGGCCCAGAACGGCCATAAAACCCTAAGCACTGTTAGACTTCATAGAAGAATTCACCATGCCAAAACACGAAGATAACTAGGAAGAGCCAATCCGATGGACGATCCATACAGACGGTTCATTGACGCAGAAGAGGGGAGGGGTTGGTGTCGTCATCACAACTCCCGAAGGGGATATACTGCAATTCCCTGTGACAAAAAATGAGGCTGAATATGAGGCTATGTTGACAGGGTTGAGGGTCGTGAAGGCACTTGGAGCCAAGGTTACCTTGCTCAAAAGCGATTCGCAACTTATCATAGGACAAATCAACGGAGAATTCAAGGCAAAGGAAAAGAGGATGCAAATGTACCTGAAGTTAATGAACCAGCTAATCAACGAATTTGATCGGGTAAGCTTCACTCAAATCCCATGAGATCAAAACTCAAAAGTTGACGTAGTGGCCAGATGTGCGTCATTCGAAGACCAGATGAGTTTGACTGAATTGAAATTGGAAGTGTAGAAGTCCCCTAGCATCAAAGAATTTTAGACCTTCCCAGTGCACAATTGTGCCGATTGGATGAGTCCAATTCTGTCCTACCTCAGAGACAGACGATTGCCACGTAATCCAAATGAAGCCAGGAAGATCAAAAAACGAGTTGCCAAATTCACCATGCTGAACGACGAGCTTTTCAAAAGAGGGTTCTCACAACCCTACTTAAGGTGTGTTGAAGATGAAGAAGCTAAATACATTCTGGAAGAAGTCCACAAAGGTATCTGCGGGTTCATATGGGTGCAAAGTTCTTGGTAAGGAAAATTATGAGGGCAGGCTATTTTTGGCCCACAATGCAGAAAGAAGCAGCAGAATTTGTTAAAAAATGTGACAGCTGCTAGAGGTATGGAAACATCTAGTGAGTGCCAGGGGAGAAGATTGTGGCCATCACTTCACCGTGGCCATTTGCTCAGTGAGGGATTGATATCATAGGGAAGGAGCTCTTTAGCAAAGACTACAATGACAACGAACTGAAACTAAATTTGGATTTCTTGGACGAAGTGAGAGACTAAGCCTCCTAGAGAATGGCCAAGTACCAGCAAAAGATGACCAAATATTACAACCAAAAGGTAAAACTCAAGAGATTCAGCATCGGAGACCTTGTCCTACACAATGAAAGACTCGACTTAAGGCAAATTAGGACCAACATGGGAAGGCCCATACCTAGTTGTCCACTACTCATGAAGAGGAAGTTATCACCTTGAGGATCTGGACAGGAATAGATTACCTCGTCCATGGAATGTTGAACACTTGAAAAGGTATTACCAATAGGAACTATAACTTGCTCGTAAACGATTGACAATATTTTGTGATTTTGAACTAGATTAATAAATGTACTATTCAGTGCTCAACACATATTGACAATACCCCTTCCCCATTGTGAACTTGTCTCAACGAAGTTAAAGTGATAAAATTCCTTGACTGGATGTAAATCACTTAACGAAGTCAAAATGATAAGATTCCTTAAATGGATGTAAATAATTTTGACGAGGTTAAAATGATAATATTCCTTAAATAGATGTAAATAATTTCGACAAGGTTAAATGATAAGATTCCTTAAGTGGATGTAGATCATTTTGACGAACCCAAAGTGATAAAATTCCTTGACCTGATGTAAATCACTTAACAAAAATAAAATGATAAGATTCCTTAAATGGATGTAAATCATTTTGACAAGGTTAAATAATAAGATTCCTTAAGTGGATGTAAATCATTTTGATGAACCCAAAGTGATAAAATTCCTTGACTGGATGTAAATCAATTAACAAAAATAAAATGATAACATTCCTTGACTGGATGTAAATCATTTTAACGAAGTCAAAATGATAAGATTCCTTAAGTGGATGGAAATTACCTTGACAAGCGAAAGGTCCCTTAGGTGGATCTAAAACATCTCGACGAACCCAAAAGTGTAAAGTCCCTTAAAGTCATTGGGTAAACTCCCAACTAACAAATGCACGATCCTGCCTACTACTCAGCATTTACGGGATAAAATAAAGGTAAACAAACATGGCATCAAAGTGTTTAAAGAGCAACATGAATAGAAGATACGATGAAATATAAATATGCAAAAAAAAAAAAAAAAAAAAAAAAAAAGCCTGTTTGAAGTCATTCAAAAGCCCCAAAACATACAGGGCACCCAACAAAAAAGAAAAAAGAGTATGTTGACTAAGTAATAGGGGCGTCATTTCCTCCTTTATCTGGCTTTGAAGGGTTCTTGTTAGTAGCAATTGCAACCTGGGCAACTTGAGCAGCTTAGGTGGCTTCATCAACTTCAATCTCTTTGTCAATGGCCTTAAAGTCTAAGTCCTCCAATTCCGCCCTTGGGCCATGCTTCACCAAGTATCTCTTCAGCAGCTCAAAACCTTTGTAGTACTAGCTAAACAAAATTGTATTATACTCGTCCATGAGCTAGAAGGCATGGGGCATGGATAGCCTTGGTGGTGATGGACTTGAACTTTTGATTGGCTATCACAAGTTGCTCGTCCTTTTGTGTCACTAGTTACTTCTCCACCCTCAGCTCCTCGAACAAAGCTTTCATTTTTTTTTCCTTGGATTCATTATTGTTGTCCATCACAGCTATGAGGTCTTTCCTCAAACAAGAACCCTCGGCCTCCAGAGCCTCTACCTTTGAATTCGCCACCATGACCTTCTCCTCATTCAATAAGTACTCTGAGGTAATGTGCATCGCCTCTCCAGCACCAGGCAATCAACCATATAAGAGCAAAATTGACAAGATAAAAGGAGTGGGCGGAAGAACAATAGGGATGGCAAGAAGTTACTTGGACGAGCTTATGGACATAGCGGCTCACCATCTCATGAGAAGGCATTGCAGAGTTCTCTTTCAACTCCTTGGGCATGACAACTTCATGAGCCCTCACCAAAGCCATCCCTATGTCAGCCCAGACACTGGCTCTAACCTTCTCCTTCCCTTTGTCCCAAATCCAGTGCTTCTTTGGACGAGGAGTGAGCTCGTCAATAGAGACAGCAGGCGAAGCAACTTGACCCTCCTTTAGGGCAAGAGTAGACAAGCCCTTCTCAACCACCTCTTTCTCAATGACCCTAGCCCTCCGTGGCCCAATGCTAGAGAGCAGTTCATTCTACTTCGCCTTGATGCTGGCGTACATCTCCTAGTTGAATTTGGTTGTCATCTATACAGAAGAAAAGCAAGAAACCTTCATAAAAATAATATTAAAAAAAATTCACAGTCTTGTCTTGGATTAGCTTACTTTTCTCTTCTCTCTGTATGGCACAAAGGACGCAGTGAGAAAGCTCCAGACCGAAGCAATGATGAGCCAAAGTGCGAGGATCAACCAGCTTGTCAAAATCGTCAATAGTGCTCGCGTACTCAATGGTCGCCTAGACCCACCCTTCAAATTTGCTCGCAAGCTCAAGATGCTTCGTAACTGCAAAGCAAGTGAGAATACATGAAGAGTCAAGGAAGGACGATCAATGTAAGCAAAGAAAGGGAAATTTTCTTAAAGGAGATAAACTCACCAAGTTTAGGGGTCTCCCACCTACGTAGCAGCTTAGGGACATTCCCCTAAAGGTTGTCGAAAAGGGTCTCCTAACCATCACCTGAGACGAAAAAAATACCTAGATTTCTAGTATCGAAATGACGAAGAAAGATCGACGATGAGTTGAGACCTTCTGTCCCAGGGCACAAGCTCATAATACCTGAACTCCTTCGATTCCTTCAGGCGATATAGGTGGACGAACTCATCCAACCTGATCATGTTTCCATCAGCCACGATTGTCCAGATCACCATTGTCGGGAAATTTAGACCTCGATTAATAGAATTAACAAGTTTTAAATCCAAGCTGTTAATTAGATTTATTATAACTAAAACTTGTTAAAACAAACAAACATCAATATTATGTCAAAATCATGCAACAGAAAAAATAAATAAGACAAGATATGATGACCCAGGAAAACTAATGAAACAAACTAGTTTCACAGTAAAAACTTGGGGGGAAACCTTCCCAAAAACCAATCCATTATAATAAAGAGAAGTTTTAGATCTAGTACAAAACCTTTGTCTCTAGACTCTACAATCTCAATAGATGAACTTACAACAGAAACCTTCTATCGCTTCAAAACCTTGGAACTCTTCAACATATGAATGCCACCCTTTTTGCACGAATCCTATACGTGACTAACCAAAGATGAACATCTCCCAGTATGTGACTAACTCACCAACTTGAAGAAGATATTGGCTGCAAAGTTCTTCACTTCATCAACAATGAAGATCAAGAAGCACTTAGTTATAAAACCCTAAGGTGTAAAGGCGCAATAGCTTCTTTCAAAGAGAATAAGGCATCGGTCACTTTTTGCATGTGTTCTCCTTGTATTCTCTTATGTGACAGTCTCTAAGATAAGCTTTATATATGTCTAAGGTTGTGAGAAAAGAAACCCTACACAAATACATAAGCATGGGCCGAAAATCAGATCTGAAAAACTGATTTTCTTAATTCTTGATAGATACCTCGATAGATAGAATCTGTTGAGCCTCATTAAACCTCGATAAATAGCAATCTATCCGCAACTGTCAAGCTATTTGTCCAGCTTTAGTGAACAGCTTTTCTTCACTTGTTTCTTGGTCCAATCTTCGTGGCTTTAATACTAGACTTGAACAACATGTTTCTTGAAGTATTAAACACATCCTAGATCTACCCAATTACAAGTAAAGTGCGTTTTGTCAAATGATTAGCCAATTTCATAAAATGTTGACATATGTTCCTAACATGAATCATATATGTCCTAACAACCATACAGCTTATGATGATACTCCATGAGTTCGACATGAGTAGCCTGGGAGCAATATTCAAATAATGGAGAAGTTCCATTATGAAGGAAGATCGCCTCATAGAAACACACCTTGCCATGGGCTAAGGCATAAGATTTCTCACTCGACCGGGGAAAACAAATCCTAGTCTCCATAGAAAATTGGAACCTATCCCTAAATCTACTAAGGGTTTCCTTATTTAGGGAACACTCCTCCTTAAGAGCATGAAACAATCAGGGTGGCTATGAAACGAAGGGTTAGGAGGACGCAAGTACAGAGGCAGTGGTGTCTATCTCAGCCCCAGTAGTATTAGCACTAGACGACAGGCTAGTCTCTAGATCACTCGACCTAACCTTAGAGCCCATCCTCTCCTCTCTTAAAGTTTCCTGTACAGTCCTAAACCAATCCAAAGATTGGCGCAACAAAGGGCACAAATTACCTAAAACTAAACCTAGGCTACTATCCCCTAAGGTGAAGTCCCCAACCCGCGGACAATGATTTCCAAAAGAACCAAAGGATGCTCCTAAGCGAGCAAAAAAGAATGAAACAAAAGGGGAACTACGCCTAATTTCAGAATAATTAACCATCAAGCAAAAGAAAAAGGAGAAAATAAATGTTCTCAAAAACGAAAAAGAAGCAAAAAGGGAGGTACCTGAGAAAAAATAGGAAATTGAAACACAAAGGATAAGATGTGGAGCAAAGAAAAGAAAGGTAAAACAAAAGGAGAGGAAGATGAAGATGCTTAAAAGGCCACCATAGAAAATAGAAATTTGCGGCAAAACGAAGGGTTTCATCGGAAAAAGTGCCCTTATCAACCAACCTGAGTATGACATGAGGCCATTCTGCCACTATGCAGTAAATGCGATAGGGGTGGAACCTTAAGCGCCATAAACACCCAAAAAAAAAAAAAGAAAGAAAGAAAGAAAGAAAGAGAGAAAGGAAGGAGAGGAATCTTCATATTCCTAAGATCATCCCCAAAATAGTTCAACAACCTAGGAATAAGGGGGCAACTGATGAGCCCAATACAATTCCCTCATCCTTTTTCCATCGTCCAATTTCCCTCTTCTAGACAAACTCACGCTAGACGAGGGAAAGGTCATTAAGCCACAATAAATGGAGTGCCGTTACCCACCAACAATAAGTAATCTGGACGTTGGAAGAAACCAAATCTTCTCACTAAAACCACTCAGAGGCGTTACAGAAATAGTATTGATACCACCATTGAACGCCCCTAACGGCTAGAAAAGAAAGCAGTATATATAGGTGCAGAACCCCAAGAGAGGTAGATTTTTTCTTGATCCTTATTCTAATACTTATCTCAAGACAGAACAAATGACGAATCCTCTTTCTAGCCATCTAACTTTATCATCGAAGGCTCAGTGGTTGACACCAGGCCGGTGACCTTCCTAGTTTCCATTTTTCTCTTGCAAGTCTTTGGACGATCTTGAGTCACCTTCCTTCTGGATGATCACCTCCACTGATGATTTTGGCATCATCACTGATCGTTGCAGTTTCAAGGGTTCAAGCTTATGTGCAGGGACAATGAATACCCAATTGTCAGAATTGAAGAACTAGAGTTCCTTGTACTAAACATCAACCAATCTGATTATATCATGACCATTGCAAGATTGGATCTCTAGAATAGTCCATGTCCAACTCTAAATTTCGTCAATACCACTTTGGATCAACAAACGATCAAAACCCAACTTTGTTCTATGGCAGCCCTTCTGGAGTTAGCGGATTGGATAAAGCGAATTACTTTCCCTGCGGCTTAGATAATACTACTAATTACTTTGTAAATGAATCCTTCACGAGGATCCATGAGAGATGAACTTCTTGAGAAATGCCATGCAAATATTAGAGTTCCAATTTTACGGACTGCTGACGAGTCTGTGGTGTTAGGACATATATGTTTTAATGTGTTTAAGAACATATGTCACTTAGTTATGTAAATTGGCTAATCCTTTTACAAAACGCACTCTGCTTGTAATTGGGTAGTTCTAGGTGTTTTTAATACTTCAAGAAATAATGTTTCAAGCTCAAGTGTTGAAGTCATCAAGTCTGTCCAAGAGAAAGCAAGTTGAAGTGCAGAATTTTTAAAGCTCGACACCTCTCGATAGCTACCTCGACACCTGCTATCTGTCGAGAATTAAAAAGTCAGAATTCCAATCTGATTTTCTTGGGATCCGTGAATATGTTTTTGGGCTTTCTTTTCTTCTAACCCTAAACATATAAAAGGATTATTTTAAGAGCCGTTTTGGTAGACACAAGTTGTATTATCATTAAGCAATCTCTGTTTATGCAAATTGTGCTCAACAGACAAGGTTCTTAACCTAGTTCATCTTCCATCAAGAAGTTGCTGTGTATTTGCACCATAGGGTTTTGTGACCAAGCATCTTCCTGCTATTCATCACGTGGATGAACTGAAGAACTTTGCAGCCAACCATTCTTCCTTAAGTTGGTGTTCTGAAGTCGCGTACTTGGATCCGCGCATTGGTTAGTCACGTACTTGGGAGCCGTGCATCAAAGGTGGAGACTGTCACTACAGATCAAGTCCAATTGGGTATTGGGGTAAGGGTTCAACTGTAGGTTGGTAAGGTACTTGGGATTCCTTTCTTGTAACCGCTTGATTTGATAATAGTGGAGTTTCGGGAGTGGTGACCTGAAAATCACCCGGTGGGGTTTTTGCCGTTAGGGTTTTCTCCATTCGTAAACAAATCACCGTGTCATTTATTTTTTCCGCTGCATATTTAGTATTTGGTGATTTGTTTGTGCTTCCACGTATTTGCATGTTAAATTGATTAATTAATAACTTGGCTAATTAATTAATTAATTAAGGTTAATCACAAGGGGTCATTCAGATTGTGACCGAACAGCAATAATTCCAAAAACCAGACAAATGAACCTGAATAAGGGGAGGTCAACATTTCGAGGTAGCAGTTTTAACTCCACATACACAATGCTATAGATGATTGTAGCCATGATGAGTAGCAAGATCATAGCAAAATGTGTTTCAAGTGGTGAGACACCCAAGACTTGAAAGTGTAATCCAATTAAGGCAGCCAGAAATGAGACGAGATAGGCAAGAAGCTCATGAAATGCTTCAAAGAAACCGAGTGCTTCATCACTGGCACATAAGCAAACAAGAAGTCCTTCAGCTTTAAGATTAATTTTTCTTCCAAATATAATAAAATCAAAATCCCACAAAATCTACTTAACTTCTAAAGGGAAAAAAGAAGGAAAAACCTTCATCTTTATTAGGTTTCTTTCCCAAATCTACCACAATGAGTGCAATTCAACACGAAGAAATAATCTCTGCAATTTGCCTTATCAAGAATTCTAAAACTTCACTCCTTATATGTGTGTGTGCCTGTGCAATGGTGAGTTTGTAATAATTAAAGTCACCATAGGCCTGATATAAAACTTATTGTTACTCCCACAACCTTAGTATTGATGTTGAAGTGTAAACAACAACAACAACATCCAAATCCTTACTTCAAAATTTTGGAATTGGTTAGGGATGCTCAACAAACCAATCAAAGTTGGTCACACATTTTTTCCTGCCATTCTATGTTATCCAAAATCACACTCTTTATCACTTCCTAAATTTATGTCATTTTTACTACTTCCATTAATGTTATTTTAGATTTTCCACTACCTTCTTTTGTTCATTCAACTTGAACCAACTCATGTAAGAAAAATTTTACCTAAAATTTTCTCACCTTAGGCCTCAAATTGTATCGAGTTAGCCCAGGCTTATTTTATGAACATGTTGCTTCTTAATAGTCTTACATTCAATACCATAGATTATAACTAGTCTTACAACTATCTTATAATATTTTCCCTTTTAACTTAATTGGTATCCAACTATTATACAATACTCCTGATGTACTTCTTCACTTCATTCACCATACTATTATCCTTTTTAACTCCATCTAACTGCTGCTTGAAGCTGCTCATTTTTCACCACTAAATCTCATTAGTTTGTTGCACACATCCTTTTAGATTCTCCAGATACTTCTTACTCTTTTAATATGACTAGTCATTTCATTCAACATCTTATAAACAGTTTCTTCTAGACCTCACTAGCCTTCTTTAATCCTTTTAGGAAAATGTTTATCTCCAAACTATTTCAAAGAAAAATCCTTCAAACTCCTCCTATATCTTTTTATTGGATGTGAATTTTGAAAATCAAATCGTTAGATTACATGTTTTTATTATATCTCCATGCTTGCAAGATTTCTAGAAGATCAAAGATCAATAGCTATGTTATCAACCAAATGTTTAAATTTTAAGATTTTTGTGGTATAAAATTATGCATAAAAAATAAGTTTATTGATCGAATAGTAAATAACATTCGATTTGAACGAAATTTGACATGCATGTTAAGAGTATAAAGAATATGCAATCTAACAGTTAGATTTTCAAAATTTACATCCAATAAAAAAATATAAGAGGACTTTGAAGGGTTTCTCTCTAAACTAGTTTGGAAAAAAATCTTGTCCATTATTTTATCTTTAAACACTAGTTGTTTGTCTTCTTTCAAACCTCCTCTCCTAATTCCTGGGTTTCTCTCTCCAATATGTCTCCTTTTCCCCTCGTTTGGCTAAAATACAATAAATACCCCTGAGGTTTGGGTTTTTGCCAAGCATATCCAAAATATTTCAAAACTAACCAACTTGGTCCCTAAACACAAACAGCTTGTAATGTCGTTATTTATTTTTAATCTCTATTAGACCCTCCCTCTTCTCTCTCTCATACCTCTCTCACTAGTCGAAAATGAACTTGATGCAACCTGCAATGATTTATTAATGGTGGATGTTCTGAATGAGGGATGCATTGAGACAAAAATCATGTACAAATTAATTGAAATGTTGATGAAAGAGAAGGATTTCAGGTCAACTGATGTTTCAGGCCATAGAATTTTGTCTGGCTTGATGTGGTTGGTGAAGGATTTCAGCTGCGATCGACCGCCACCAACCAACCAACAACCACTACCACAATCCAAAACAAACCCAAGAAATCCAGCCTCATACCTACAACAAACCCATTACCAAATACACAGCCACCAATAGCGAGTTGACTGCCATCAATGGCAAGATTAACTGTCACCAACAACAACCACAACCACAACTGCCAAGATCCTCCAACAAAACCCAAATCCAAATAATCCAAATCCAACAAAACCCAAAAAACCTAGAACTAGAATGATTGTCACCGTCGTAATCACAGCAAGAACTCTTGCTCACTTCTCACTATACCCAAGCACTAATGTAATGCCTCTCTTATAAAGAACACCCTAACTAACCCTTGCCCACTTTTCAAACATCCAGCGCCTGATGTAGCACACCGCTGGTAAGGGTTGATTCAACTTGTATCTATAGTGGATCCATTTATAATAAAGTGGCTAAATCTTAAGTTGTCCATCAACATATGCAATCATACTTCTTTTTCCAAGCTTATTAGTAGCTGTGAACAAAATATGTGATACTAAGCACAGACATAGACAGAGTTCATAGTCAAAAATAAACAAAGATATAAATCATTCTCTCTTAATTTAACCCCAACGTAGAAGATATCCACATTTTATGTTTATAGATGTATCGATTGGTTTGGACTTATGATTCATCTCGTCGTGTCTAGGAAATATGACACCCCATAACTTTTGCATACAACATGTGTGAACCAGATTAATTTGCTGGATAAACAACTTTTAAAAACTATTAAATTACCTCTACTCAATAAATAACTTTTTAAAACTATTAAAATTACTTCTTCCATGCTAAAAGTCTTGCGGTTCAATGGCATTGTCCAAGAGAACTTGGGTTTGGGTTCAAATCCCTCCATCCCCAGTTCATCACATTGTAAGGAAAAAAAAATTAAAATTGCCCTTACATGCAAGGGAAGTTCTTGGACTAGCTGTGGCTATAGTTGGAGTTTACAACCGATAAAAACATGGCCAATGAGCTCTACTTCAAATGGCATTTCCTCCTCCTATAATATGGGATGAAGAATGAGGTATTGGGTTCAAGACAGACTAGATGTGTATGCAATTTATCAATTGAAAAAAATTAATTAATTTTTTTTTGAAATGGGAATGACTATCGGGGAGTCCAATGCTACAATCAATTCAAGCTTTTTTAAAGGTCTACAAGGCACATGTCAACTAGTCCAAGGATGAAGGATGGTAAATTGTCAAGGCCTTAACCAATTGAATTTATGACTTTCTTGATCAATATCAATCCACATTTAGACCTACTATTCCAAATGGCATTATGTTGAATAATCTAAAGTCTAAACAAAGTGGGTTGATTAAATATGTCTCAAATATTTCATGCATCCAAAATATTGTTCTCACTATAGAATTAGACAAGCTAAATTCCAATAAACAACTTTATTTAGACCTTGTTTAATTTTTTTAATGAGAAATATGATAAATTGCTCAAAGAGTGTACTATGTTGAAATGAGTAATAAGTGATGCTCTATCAAACTTGATGGAGCGCCATCCCATCACCTTACTTAATAGATAACACACAAATTTATTTATTTATGTATTCTATTTGGGTTGTGTGCCTAAAACAACTTAAATAAGTCCTTTAACACTAAAATGGATAGATAATAAAAGAATGGAATGGAATATAGTGTATTTTCTCTAGTGTGTTTGGGACTTCATAAAAAAAGTGATAAAATGGGCATGTTACACATTTCATTAAATGTATGAGTGTTCCTCCCACTTTTGGAAGGAATGTTTAGGAGGAAAATGGAATGGAATGAGTATTTCCTACCAGCATTCCATTTTCTTTCTACTAATTCTCAAAAGGGAATTCTTAAAACTATCTCTCATTTCATTACATTCCATCCTCCCCAGTCCCCACCCCGCAAAAAAAAAAGGGGTATAAGAATTAAGAAAAAGGCCAAAGCTGGAATGGTTTAAGAAAGGTAACATTGGACTTTAAAAGGGCTGAAAGGCCCAAAAATATGTCAGATATGGGCCTGTTTGAAGTTCACAGCAAGTGGTTTTCCAGCAACCAAATAAGTCCACTTTGGGTTCCACAAAGCTACAGAGACGAGCTGGAATCAAAGCCCTAACTGTAACCAGTCTCCCAATGGATTTGTGGCTTTACCTTCGGGTTGTACAGGAAAAGAAAGAGAAATTAATAGCGTTCAAAATTGACACCAGAATTTAGCTCTTGGGCTTGTTCCTGAACAAGTTTAGTAGTGGGCAAAAATACTTGGCTACATCATATTCTGGATTCCATACTATTACACAAACAATTTCTGATCTGTGCATCCTCAACCCTCCAATCAGCATACTTAGGATCCATAGTAGGAGGGAGTTCATCATTTAGATAAGTAAACTTCTTGCTACCAAAAGAAAAACCTCAACAACTTGGGTCCATTGCACGTAATAACTCCCATTAAGACGAATCAAAGTAATAGAGAGCATACCAGAGGGGGATACAAAATTGGGCTGTATACCTTCCTTGGATTCTAATAAGCACCCAATTAAGACAAAGAAAGTAAACAAGTGAATAAGATGTGGTTCCTATGAGAAACACTAAAAGATAAATAACAACCAAAATAATGGTTCACACACAGTCCACAGTCAACCAGTATTCCCACATGGAAACCGCCCACACTCCTCACAACAACCCAGCAATTAGAAAAGCAACACAACAGTTCCAAACCAACATATCTGATGCAGCCATGGAAGATTAAAATGTTACTACTTTGCAAATTTGCCTATTCAAGATTTATTATTTTATTTTATGGGGCCATGTTTGAAGTCCAATTGAATTAAAAGTCATGTGATTTTAAAGGTCTAGTTATGTGTATTTGGGTCAATCAGTTTTTTATATGTCAATTTCGTATTCAGGAGCAAAATTGTAATTTCGGCAATTCCTACGAATTAAGGATATTTTGGTAGTTTAGTTGATTCTTGGATTTTCTAGGAGATCTTAAATATCTTAAGTTTTATTTTCTTAGACCTCAAGACCCATGAATCGGAAGTGGAACATTAAAGACAATGGCAAGTACTATCTGATTGGGCCTAGAGAGGAAGGAAAGGAAGAAGCAACTCGCTTTTGATGATCTAGGAATTCAGCATACTCTTCCTTTAGCACGGAGATCAATTCTATCTTTAGAGTCATCTTGGGAGTTCAATATAGCCAATGAAGGACAAAGTTCAAGCATAGTATTCATAACAGACTTTACAGTTTTGCCTTTAAGTACAAAATTGACCATAACTAGTTAAATAAAAACACATATTGAACCATTTTAACCTAAGGATACATATAATTAAACCTTTGAAACCAAATGATTTTTACTTTAATTGGAACTTCACACGTAGGCCCTTAGAAGAATTTTGAAGTAGTAACAAATTGATCTTCTATAGCTGCATCAACACCACCACTCCCCCCCCCCCCCCCCCTCCCCCCCCAAAAAAAAAAAAAAGAAAAGAAAAGAAAAGAGTAACTCTATAAGTAAAACATAACATTAAATTGAGAAAACCAATTCATATAAAACAAATGCAAAATGAAAATGGATAGCCAAAAAAAAAAAAAAAAAATCAATTATTCATAGCTGTAAACAGAGAGTTAATTGCCTTCCAACTTCAACCAATAATCATCGACCTAATTAAGATGCATAACTACTCTTTCCAAATAATCCCTAAATTATGCATATCCAGAAGCTAACACCTAAGTGCAATGAGCTATACAAGCACACATACGTACATACATAAACATAATTATACAAGAACCCAAATCTACTCAATAGGTGATAAAGAGCTTCCAAAATAAATAAAAAAATCAATTATTAAATAAAAATTGCTCCAAGTAACAATCAAATTTGAAATACGAAGGAATAGAGAGATTGAACCTAGAACCCACACCTGTTCAGTAGGTGATAAAGAGCTTCCAAAATTGAATCCCTCAATCTGATCACTAAATTCACAGCCGCCTTTAAGCTGAAACTTGTAGAATACAAAATGCAAATAAAAAAGCAATTACTAAAGAAAAATTGATCCAACCATCATAACAAATTGAAAAACAAAGAAATAGAGAGATAGAACATTGGAACCTAAACCTGTTGAATAGGCCATAAAAAGCTTTTGAAATTAAAGCTTTCAATCTGATCGTTAAGCAATCAGTCACAACGGCATTTGAGTTGAAACTGATTTAAAAAGAAAATCAATAAATTAACGAAAAATAGATGCGAGTAACAATCAATTATGTAAATTGAAAACAAAGGAAAAGAGGCATTGAAACTGCACGATAGGGATAGTTTTGGCTAGGGTTAGAGATCGTGAAGAGACGTTTGAAATTCCTAACATCTGCGGCTCCACATATGCCTTTATTTGAAATCACTGGATTTTGGGGGGTTTGGCCGTTTGGATCCATCCTCTCAAAATGAACGTTTCTTAACCTGGGGCAAAGGTGAACGTTGATCAGAGAGAAGAAAGGCCGACACCTATCTGCTGATCGAGAGATAAATCGATTTAGAGCGGCAGTCATTCCAGTTAACTTCTGGACCTCTTTGGGATTCCGAGGAGGTTGTAAATTGTTGATGGCCTTTATCTGATCGGGGTTAACTTCAATTCCCTTGTGAGTCACCATGTACACTAAGAACTTGCCTGATCCCACACCAAATGAGCATTTGGAAGCGTTTAGACGCAGCTTGTACCTTCTTAGAACTTCAAAGATGTTTTTAAGGTCCTTTACATGTTTAGAAACGATCTTGCTTTTCACTACCATGTCATCTATGTAAACCTCGATATTTTTACCCAGCTATGGCTCAAACATCCTCGTCATCATTCTTTGATAGGTGGATCATTAATTTTTCAAACCAAATGGCATCACTTTGTAATGGTAGTTCCCAATAGGGGTGACAAAGGCAGTCTTCTCCTGATCCTCCAAGGCTAATGGTATTTGGTGATAACCTTGGAAGGCATCCAGAAAACTCATCTGAGGATGGCCTACCGTTGCATCCACTAGCTGGTCTATCTTGGGCATAGGAAAAGGATCCTTGAGGCAAGCCTTATTTAAGTTAGTGAAGTCTACGCATACTCGCCATTTTCCATTATTCTTCTTCACCACTACAGTATTTGCTAGCCATTCAGGATAAAACACCTCCTTAATAGCTCCAGCCTGCTTGAGCTTCATTACTTCCTCTCGTACTGCATCAGCATATTCCCTGGATGGGCGCTGAGAAGGCTGTTTCTTAGGGATGATTAATGGGTTGACCTTTAGATGGTGACATATGAATTCTGGATCCACCCCTGGGGCTTCATAAGCATTTTAAGCAAATACATCAATGTTTTTCTTAAGGAATTCTACAAGTGCTTCCTTCTCCAGAAGAGGTAATTGAGATCCGACTTGAAAGAACTTCTTCAGATCGTCTCCGATAGCAACCTTTATCAAATCTTCACACCTCACACCCTCAGCTGAATCTTTGGTGTGCAATGCTAGAAGTTTTGATTGCTATAAATCCATTCCAGCCTGGGTCAAGGGCTCAACTTCAAGTTTATGCTGGATGGCAGCTACTAAGCATTGTCTCGCCATAGATTGATCTCCTAAGATTTCATCAACTTGACCCATGGACGGATACTTAACTTTCTGATGTATAGTAGAGGAAACAGCCCTTAGTGTATGAAGTCAAGATCTGAATACAATTGCCGTATATGGCGAATATACGTCTACAACGATGAAATCCACCTCTACTACCTCTGAGCCAGTCTGTACAGGTAATCGTATTTGGCCCTTCAGGGTAACAACTCTTCCTTCAAAACTCACCAGAGGAGAATTGTATTGTGTTAAGTCATCAGGTTTTAAGTTCAGCCCCTTGTAGAGATCAGGATACATTATCTCTACCGCACTACCCTGGTCTACCATTACCCTCTTCACATCATACCCTCCAATTCTGAGGGTGATTACTAAAGCGTCATCATGGGGTGGGATAGTTCCAATCTTGTCTTCGTCCGAGAACCCTAAAACCGGTTGAGTATCTGATTTAGATCTCTTCGGACCATGGCCAAAGTCCCCTACGGGTAATCGGGCTACCGACATGATCTTGGATGGCCAGGATCCTGTTCTCCCCGGTGCGGTGAAGATGACATTGATAGTCCCCAAGGGAGGCTTTGAAGAATCATCCCTTCGGGGCTCCAAGTTCACCTGACTTCCTCAGCCATTGGAGTGGCGCAAGAGTTGTCTCAATTTACCCTCGTGGACCAGTTGGTCCAAATGATCCCACAGGCTCCTGCAATCCTCTGTGGTATGCCCATGGTCTTAATGGTACTGGCAATAGAGATTATGATTACGCCTCTCAGGATTCTCCACCATTTTGTTCGGCCACTTAAAGTATGGTTCATTCTTGATCTTTTCCAGAACTTGATGCACTGGCTCTTTAAATATAGCATTGACCGCTTGAGTATTTACCGGTCCTGACTACCCAGCGTAATCCCTACGCGGCTTGTTGTTGTTGTATTTGTCCGACCTGAAATCCCTCCTCTCCTAAGGGATAACCTTGTCCTTTCTCTTCCCTTGTTGCTGGTCATCCTTGACCCTTTTATACTTGTCAATCCTATCCATGAGCTGGCCCACGCTGGTGACGAGCTTGCCAGTCAAGGATTTCCTTAAGTCGTGCTCAGACAGAAGGCCGAGCGTAAATGTACTGATGGCCACATCATCAAAGTCACCTTCAATCTCATTAAACAACTCCCAATATCTGTCGGAGTATGTTTTAAGGCTCTCGCCCTCTTGCATGTTCAGGGATATGAGGGAAGCCAACGACCTAGGAACCCTCCTGCAAGTCACGAACCGTGAACCAAATGCTTGAGTGAGTTCATGGAAAGAGTTTATGGATTCTGCTTTTAGGCCATCAAACCACCTCATCGCAATGAGTCCGAGACTGGACGGAAAAACCTTGCACATCAAGGCCTCGTCCTTGGAATAAACAGTCATTCACTGGTTGAAATGACTCACATGCTCAACAGGGTTAGTTCGCCCGTTGTAAATGGTGAATGTGGGCTGGTTAAAACGCCGAGGAAGTCTCGCTCCTTTAATCCTACGCATGAATGGAGACTTGGAGATTTGGTCTAAAGCTTTGCTCACAGCATCATTTCCTACGCCCCTATGCGGCGGGCTTTTATACTGTTGCTCGTTATACTATTGCTCGTTATGAAACTCCTCCTCATAAGAGAAAGATTCACTGGGAGGGGTTATAGACCTCCGCTTTTAACTGATGTCTCTTCCATCATCAGAAGAAACGTCACCGTCAGAAGAAGTTCGCTTCCTTTTTACATGGCGCAGCTCCCTCTTCAAACGATCAATCTCCCGCTGCATGTCCCTGTTGGGCCTTGCATGGGAGATATGATTATCGCCTCGTAACTGGCTTTTCTCCTTATGTATTGTGTGTACACTTCCTTCACGATCACCTCTTCGTTCGAGATTGAGGAAAGGATCACCATGTTGGGATGCCCTAGACTCTGCTGGTTGTCAACTTGGTTCGGCCATCATCAACCGTCGTTTTCACTCTTGACCAAGCGCTTCCCACAGACGGCGCCAATTGTAGGGTCAAGATTTGTAGCCCAAGTCCAAAAGATTTGGATTATGAGCCCAATGAATCCAAAACAATGAATTTGTAGAGAGTGGGTGAAAGAGCTGGGTTAGTTGTAAATTAAACAACAGTTAACTAGGATATTAAGGGATGAACCAACATAAAAACACACTTGAAAACTAAATAAATTGATGTCCGAAGAGGTATATTATTGATTAACAAGTGAATACAGTTCTTAGAGCTACAGTAAAATTGTTATCTTCTTCTTTTTCCTTTTTTTTCCGATCCCCCTTCATCAGATGCCTCTTCCCTTTATATAGCCTTCTTCTCAATCATCTTCGTCGTACACTTGTTCTTCATCTAAGCATTCACTTAAGTACATGTCACATCAAGTATCTTCTTTAGTTCCCCATGAGTGGTGGTAGTTGAGGTTGCACTGTTCAGGGGTCTTCTCCACATAAATGCGGCCAGGAAAGTTGCTGCAGTGCATTAAACACGGTGGTAGCAGCTTTTTCTTTTAGATATTTCTCTGTTCTTATTATCTCAATACATGCCCGAAACTTATCCTTATCATTGGAATCGCTAGGAAGATCATTCAAACCTCTCAGGTATCTGCTTGACAGAGACTTTTTATATCCGAGGAGAATACACTCTTCGGACTACTAATGCTCTCTTCGAACTATATTCCTCGATCATTTCCAGGTATCTCTCCCACACGGAATCCTTCTCAATCATTTTCTTCTCTTCGGGCACACCATAATCTTCAAGAAGGGCCCTAGGCCCAATACATAATGTTGGGATTTTAACCTCACAATACCTATGATCTAAGCCACCTTAAGGTTGATGTCCTCTGTAGGCAACTAATAAGTTTCATTTTAGTAAAAAAAAAAAAACTATAAATATTTGTAATTGACTCACATGCTAGTAATTTTATATAAATATACAAGAGTCAATTTGAAAATAACTTATTTAAAATTTTTATGAATACTTTTTTTTATATATAAATATACTAAAAAAAAATTGTACTAAAAAAAATTGTAGTGTTTTAAAAAATTGTGCATACACTAAAAAACTAAAAATTGAGCATAGCTCCAACAAAACAACACCTATAAGCTCAGGATTTCATTTTAGTATTACAATAGAAACAAGTACCTACCACTCCAAATCGGTTTGATTTCTGATAAATTTTGAGAGAAAATATGGTTTCAAAAATCTGACCGGTCAAGGAACTGAAAAGAGGAGTGGTTCCCAATTATTTGGTCCAACCGGGGTCAAATCAAAGGTCGAATTGGTGACGTTATAAATAATTTAATTAATAAATTTAAGAATTAAATAAATGTATAATATTAATAACTTATCATATTTAATATATATAATATTTAAAAGAGTTTTCAACTATTCATGCCTTATACTAAATAAGTATAAACAATAAATAAACATTACAAAAATGATAATTATTTTATAATAAGGGATAATTACAGTAAACCCACCTGAGGTTAGGCCCGTTTTCACTTTGCCTACCCGTGGTTCAAAACTTAACACTTTGCCCACCTGAGGTGCCTTCCGTGAGAGATCTGTTACCCACCTCTCTCTTTGCCGTTAGAAAAACACATTTTTAGGGAAAAACAAACATAACAAAGATCAAAAAGTTAGGGTTTTTTTTTTTTTTTTTTTTTTTTTTTTTTTTTTTGAGAACAAAACACAAATCAAGCTATTCTCTTGTCCAATGGGTTATTCAAACATGTATTAGTTTGAATATGTACTCTTAGCTGTTTCTTTGCCTAAAAAGCAATCTCATTTTTATCAAAACAGCACCCATATACTCAAAACCCACAAGCAAATAAGCAACACGTGCACAGAGCTACCAAACAACTTCGGTGCTATCTTTGGTGAGATCTAAACAACTTCGGTGCTGGACTGTCCCACTCCGTCATGGAATCAACTGTGACGATGGTTGTGCTCTTCAACTTCGCAAGCTGAAGATGATCACGGTCATGATTATGATCTGGGTTGAGGAGCTGTAAGGAGAGCCGACCGTCGGATTCGCCGAGTTGTGGGGTCGTCGGATTCGGTTTCATCAGGTTGATTATTCAGGTGTTTTGCTACTGTGACAATGGTCGTCGGATTCGGATTCAGGTGTTTGGCTACTATGGCTGGGATTTAGAGTGGGTTTGAAGTTAGAATTGGGGGTGGGTTTGCTACTATGGTTGGAATTGGGGGTGTGTTTGAAGTTGGAAGGGTCCTTTCCTTTCCTGGGTTGATGGTGTTTGGTTTTGCGGAAAATGACTGAGAATTTGGAGAGGCACAAGCAGCACCTAGGGTCGCCACCATGCCACCAAACTCATGGCTGATCTACCACAATCCAAACCCACGGCTGGATTTCTCATTACCTTATTCTTTGGTTGTTGATTGCATATCTCTATCTCACTCTCTTTTGTTAATAACGTTGCTGGTTGTTTTGAGATTGTTGGTCTTCTTGTAAAAATTGGTTCACAATTTTGAGTTGTTATGAGATTGTTGATATTAATATAGATTAAAAGTGATTTCATTGAGCCTTTGATCCGTGTGTTATTCATGTGTTTTGTTCTCATACAAGTTCTCAAGCAATAAAAAAAAATCCTAACTTTTTGATCTTTGTTATGTTTGTTTTTTCCTAAAAATGTGTTTTTCTAACGGCAAAGGGAGAGGTGGGTAACAGATCTCTCACGGAAGGCACCTCAGGTGGGCAAAGTGTTAAGTTTTGAACCACGGGTAGGCAAAGTGAAAACGGGCTTAACCTCAGGTGGGTTTACTGTAATTATCCCTTATAATAATTACCCCCCTATGATCCTTTACAATATAATTGAAAATTATAGATTTAATTGGACTCCCCTTAAATAAAATTTAATATGATTTGATAAGTTTTTTTTATAGATACTTTTATACTGTAAAATAAATGGTACACAATTAGATACTGGTGACTTATAAAGTTACAATTTAAAATGTAAATATTATTTTATATTTCGTTTGAAAAAAATAAGTATTTCTAATAATGCTATAACCATAAATTTTATCATAATTTACTTATGTAGCAAGTTGTGAATAGTAGAATCATAAATCCATAACTTTTACTCTGCCATTTACAATTTACCACAAGAGCAAGTCGTGTAATACATTATAGTCCAAGCATTTTCCTAATATTCCATCCTCTACCATTAATATAAATTCAAAAAAAATAATAATATTATATATATATATATATATATATATATATATAAAGTAAAAAAAATCCTAACTTTTTGATCTTTGTTATGTTTGTTTTTTCCTAAAAATGTGTTTTTCTAACGGCAAAGGGAGAGGTGGGTAACAGATCCCTCACGGAAGGCACCTCAGGTGGGCAAAGTGTTAAGTTTTGAACCACGGGTAGGCAAAGTGAAAACGGGCCTAACCTCAGGTGGGTTTACTGTAATTATCCCTTAAAAATTTATTGATGACATATCTATTGATCTTTAATTTTTTTTCTTAAAATTTTGCAAGCGTTAAAGATATAAAAAGAAAATGTAATTCAATGGTAAATTTGTCAAAATTTACCTTTAATAAAAAGATATTAAGTAAGTTTGTAACCTAATGTTACAACTAATTTTATAGCTAAACTTTGTCCTATAAGTATATAAACTTATTAAAGATGAGTGTTGTGTATGTATCATAGTAGCTTAGGTTATGTATATAATAATACTATCCGCAAAATAATTCATAATTATCATGGTAATAAGTTGCTCATTAAATGTATAATAAACATTGGACTCAAATCAAAATCAATAACAGTGATTCCAAAAAAAAAAAAATCAATAAAAGTACATGAACTCAACTATTGTGAAATTGTTTCTTAAAAAAAGAAAAAAATTGTGAAATTTTTGTTTTGTCTGTAAGTCTGTAACATTACTTCATTACTTAGAGCATCCTCATCAAAGATTTTTAAAATTTTAGCATTTACCATATCAAAAATCTACTTTATCAATTTTAACACCTCACTTTACAATACACCTAACATCAAAGATTTTATATTTTTTACCACTTTATTAAAATATTATTTTTTTATTATTTTTTATTCTCATTCACATCTCTTTCACTATCAACAAACCCACTGCCATTGCCAACACCTGCTGCCTCCCACAGCCACAGCCACAGCCACAACTACCAACCACAACCTCAACCCCTAACCACCAAAATAAAATTTAAAAAAAATAAATAAAAAAAAAACACGGCACAAACCGCAACCAAAACCCACCATCCCAGCAACCCCGATTTGAACCTCAACCCCAATCTGAAACTTAACCCCAATCTAAACCTCAACCCCGATCTGAACCCACCACAAAACCGCAACCAAAACCTACCCCAACCTCTTCGATGACCACCACCCTAGCAACCCAACCCCCACAAACCCACAACCAATGACCTCAACCCACCAGCACAACCAACCTCAACCCACGGCACAAACCCACGGCCTCAACCCATAGCCTCAACCCACGGTCTCAACTAACCCTAACCACTGTCAGGCCATCCACCTTCAGACCCACTTACAGTCATCAAGCCCATCAAACCCACGAGAGGGAGAATTTGAGAATGAGAGAGTGAGAATGATAGTCTGAAGAGAGAAAAAGAAAAATATTAAAAAAATAATAACACCTTGCTATAGTGTGCTCTCAAAAATGAAAGCACACTATAACAAGATGACAAATTTTTTAGGATATAACATATTTGATGGAGCAGCATTTGTGGTTTCAGATGCTAAAAATAGCAGTTTAACACTTAGAGCATCTGCATTTGGGCGTGTAAATGCCAAATGTTAAGAACATTTGGCATTTAAACCCCAAAACCCATCAGCAATGGGAAAGCTATATCCCATATGCAAAAAAAAAAAATTGAGATTTTGCTACAGTACCATCTCAAATGTAAGATGGTACTGTAGCAAAATGGTATAAAAAAAAATATTTTTTAATGCTTCCTCTCATTATTTTAATTTAACCGGCCATTTCTCTTTCTTCTCTCATTTTTCCTCTTTCATTTCTCTGTCTTGCTTCTCTCTATTTCTTTCTGCTCTTTCTTCTTCTGCTTGCTCTCCGATTCTTCTCAGCATCTTCACTCTCTCCGACAACTCTCTAAATCGGCGGTGGGGTTCTAAATCGGTGGTGGGTCTCTAGATCGGCGGTGGGTTTCTAAATCGATGGTGGGTCTCCGCTTCCTTCGAGCTTCGGCGAATTCGCTTCCTTCGAGTTTTGGCGAAGCTTCCCAGTGGCAAATCCGCTTCCTTCAAGCTTCGGCGGTGGTGGGTCTGGTTTTTTCCCAGCGGCAAATCTGTTTACAATTCTCTGGTTTTTTTTTTTTTTTTTTTTTTTTGTGTGTGTTGACGGAAGTTTATGGGTTGCCGGTGGTGATGGTGGTGGTGGTGGTGTGCAACGGTGGTGTTGATTGTGGATCTTGGACAGAAGGAAAGAGAGAGAAGGAACAAATAATGAATAAATAATGTGTTGTATTGGATAATGGTAATGGTGAGATATATTATTTTATTATGTAAAAATATTATTTTAATGAGTAGGATTGAGATATAAAAGTTGGGATGTTGGAGAATTGTAAAATTGTATTGTATAATTGATAAAGTGACTTTTTAAGGTGGTAAATAAGATAGGATATAGAATCCGGTTGTGGATGCTCTTAGTATCTTTGATAAAAATGCTTTTATTTACAATGAGTTGCATACACTTTTGTTTTTTTCTTCTCTCTCTATTTACTGTTTTTTTAATCTACTTATTCATGAGATTCTTCATATGGTCCTGCTGTTGCATCATCAGGTGAAAGTGCATTTAATATATACAAAGGGATTCAATCAAATATGATGAGACAAGCTATGGAGACTTTTTTTTTTTTTTTTAAATCATATGTTTCACTCATAATATTATATTTTATATATACTTCATCAATCATAATATGTTACATGTCTTCTTTTTTTTCCTTTTTCTATTTTTTTTTTTGTTTTATGAAAGTAATATATGGAGAGAATATTATCATCCTATACATATCTTCTATGATTCATTTACATTTATTTCCATAATTAATCTCTTAATTTACATGGAACTATTATGGAGGAAAATTATAGAATTTTGAAATAGTTTTTTTTTTCATAATATTTTTCCTTCAATGAATTGTTTCTATTTTGAATTATGTTGACTTTCTTAATTATGTGCTGATTTTTTTTTTTTTTTTTTTATATATTGTTTCTTTGATTGATTTTCTTAACAATAAAATTTTAATTTTTCTTAAGTACTACTCATCATGTATGTATCCATTTGAACATTGACTTTCATATATTGTAATTAAGTATTTTATCAATAAATATTATTGAGCTCTCCTTAATTAAGTTTACTTGTATAAATAGAGTTCGATAATTAATATTGTTTTAAGTATATCGCAATATGCTTATATCTTTTATTGTGAGTGTTTTATGTATTTTTTAATCGATATATCAATTTGTAACATTTTTTTAATTTTATAAATATTATAAATGGTTATTTAACCTTATAGTTTGATCAAGGACTAAAAACTATACCAAGTTAAGTTCTGGCTTGAGTTTAATTAGTAGAAGTAGTTTTAAATTGGAAGAACACTTGGTACAAAAGCATAGTAAATTTGGAATTTAATTTAGTATAGTTGATACAATATTAATTATAGTGAATTAGTTCGCTCATTTACTGAATTTTCACTTTAATTATTTAGTATAGATAGTGAAAATGAGCATACTTAATTTCCACGAGTTGGATTATTGCTTCTATTTTTTTTAAATTTTATAATCTCCTTCTTCGCATGAGATTATTCATTTTTCTTCTATGTCCGCATGTTATCAATAAGTCTTATAATGTAAAATGTTTCGAAACTTTTTCCACAACCGCTAATAATGTGGTTTGCCATTTTTTTTTTTTTTGAGCTTACAAGAAGTGGAAATGGGAACTTTGGATCAAAGTTCTTTCTATTTGAAGAATTAAGTAATGTCATTAAGTAGTAAGGCTCTTGGAATGTGGCCCGTCATAATTGATACATATTAAGAGTGGTGTGAGTTATAAGCCAACATAAAAGTAATGTTACTACAATCACAGTTTATTATCTTATCAATATATAAAAAAAGTGTCTATATCATTAAGGTTTTTGGATGAAATCACCGTTGTTGATAACTTGATAGTGAGGGGGTTTGGTCCTTTTATGTAAAATTGCATGCAATTAATCGAGATAAACATACGTAAAATACAATATTTGAGAAAATTTAATGAAGTAAGATATGCAAAATAACATTAAGAGCATCCACAATGGCTTATGCCATCTTATCTCATTTTACCATCTTAAAAAGTCACTTTATCAATTATACAATATCATTTTACAATACACTCAGCATCTCAACTTTTATTTTACCATCCTACACATTAAAATAATATAAAAATATTTCTCATTTCTCTCTTTGATCTCTATTTCTCTTCCTCTATAAATCACCTACCACCACCACCACCACCATCCAACTTCTCAGTGTCAACCCCCCACCTCTGCTGAGCAAAATTTAGCCAAATCAAAATCAAAATCCAAAATCCAAAATCAAAATCCAAATCCAAAATCCAAAATCAAACCCATCTGTTCTCACCAAACCCAAACCCATCTGTTCTCATTGGCAGCGATGGCGAGAGAGAGAGGGTCGCCTGTCGCCGTCTCTATTCATCCCAAACCCGTCATCATCATCATCATCATCATCATCTTTACCGAAACCCACTACCAAACAAACCCACCAAACACTGAAACCCACCATCAAACCCATCGGAACAAATTCCCCAACCCATCGGAAAAATCACAACCAACAAACCTAAATCCAACCACCCAAATGCCAACCTAAACACCACCTAAACGCCACCCAAATTCGACCCAAACGCCGGAAACCCATGAACAAACTCACAGAAACCCATGAACAAACCCACACCGGAAACCCATGAACAAACTCACAACCTCCAGGCCTCCACCACAGCTTTTCTAATCGAGCCTCTACGACGTTGCCTCCATTCCCTTTGAAGAAGAGAGAGCAGAAAGACAGAGAGAGAAAGATAATGAAAATTATGATCTACAGAGAGAGGAGAGAGAAGACCAAACCGATTAAAATATAATTTTTGTTTTTACCATTGAGCTACAGTGCGATTCTACATTTAGAATCGGACTGTAGCACAATTGTATTTTTTTTTTTTTTAACAAAACTTGCATTTTACAATGCCCAATGGAGTGGGTTTTTGGGCTTGAATGGTAAAAGGAGCTTCTATTTTGGTATTTAGCATTTCCATTGCTGATGCTCTCAACGAATCCACGATGTGAATATAAGGAAAATGCTGATATGATTGTCATATTTATAACCACGAGTTTTTTTTTTTTGGAGAAAAATTTATTACCACGACTCAATTTTCATTTTATAATCTCTTTCTTCAAATGAGATTTTCAATTGATGTCATTTTGTAGTTCATTAAATTAGGTAATTGTCCCTTTATATATATAAAATGAGACCATCAGGTCCGTGATGATTGCCCCCCATACCATTGAGCACATGTGACTTATGTTTCACTGAATCTTTTAATTTGGGATAATATCCTATCTTATTGAATCTTTTAATTTCCTTAAAATTTTCTTTAGATTTTCTTTAGACGTAAGACCTGTTGCATTTAAAAATCAAATAAATACATGGGTGTCGCACATCTGAATAAAAATAAAAGAAAATTTGGAGGAATGAATTGAAAAGGGCTCTTTCTCCCATATCTATTTTCGGGTTTATTTGGGATCTACTTATTTTGATAAAACTAAAAACTTTTTGCTTAAAGTATTGTAGATAAATGTAAAGTTAATTGAAATAGTATAGTGGGATCCATAAATAATAACAAAAATAAGCTGAATAGTAAAATAAATTGGCAAAATTTTTTGCCAAACACACACTTCATCAAAGAAAAAAAATCTATATTGAAAGTGAGGGAGTTGGTTTTCTACATTTCCTAACTTCTTTAACATATATTCAGATAGAATCACCATCCTTTCCATTTCCATTTTTAACTTAGAATAGAGAGAGTTCATTTTATAGTTAAATGATGAGTATAAAATGCCATATCATTCAAAATTTTAAATGACGTATCACTAAGGGTCTGTTTAGAATTTGCTTATTTTGCTGAAACAGAAATTTTTTTACTAAAAATACTGTAGATAAAAGTAAAAATTAGTTAAAATAGTACAATGAGGCTTATAAATAGTACCAAAAAGTGTTGTGAGGTCCATAAATAATAGTAAAAATAAGCTGAATAATAAAATAAGCTAACTTTTTTAATTTTTGCCAAACACACACTAAACATACTTTTATATCTATAATATTTAATTTGAATCATAAAACATATCCATTTCAAATGAATCCAGTCTAACATGATAGCACTTGATTATATCTAGGGTCCGTCTATTTCGTGTGTAAATAAAATTTGAAAAATATTTTACACCATCACATCTGTTTGGATGTGCATGTAAAATATGGTCAACTTGAAAATTAGTTCCTTTGACTGTAAAATACAGCCACTTCACCCGTAAAACCATTTACAAACCTATTTTACCTTCAAAACCCATTTTTCGAAGTCTCACCCCAAAAGAGAGAGAGAGAGAGAGAGAGAGAGAGAGAGAGAGAGAGAGAGAGAGAGAGAGAGAGAGAGAGAGAGCTAGAGGGAAAGTCACAAACTCCGACCACCCCACCCCAAATCCGATCAGATCACGCCGCCCCATTCCCCTCCACGCATCACTCACAAGTCATGCCAAGCCCAAGTTGAAGCAAAGAGAGATTGGCCGCAGTGCCGGCTCAATGGGTGAACCAAATAGGCAACCGCTTAAGGCCCCCAATAAAAAAAAGGCCCATAAATTTTTACCAATAGAGATATTCATGTATCAATAAAAGTATTAATTAAGTCCTAAATATTCACCAATAAATAAAAAGTAGTTGTTTTTTTATCAAAGAAAAACCAGTTAAAGAAAAATATTTTTATTGAGGGTCAATCATTTAAACACTCACACATAAATGTTAAAAAAAACTCATTAATCTTACACTAGTAAATAAATTTATACTCACATTCTATTTAGAAATATCAAATATATAAATTTATTACAATTTTCAATCATAAATTTTTAGTATTTGGTTACTTCATTTAATAAATAGTGTTTATTTTAGTTGTATAGTCATTGAATAATGCGATGGGTTTATTTTAATTTGTAATTTTTTTTTAAAAAGTAGATTTTAAATTAATAAAAAAACCAAAAGTTAATAAATATTCTATTAATATTCAAAGTATAAAAATAGATCTCACTTAAAGTTATCGTCTTAGGCCTTACAATACCTTGAGTTGGCCTTGATTGGCCACTGGTGAAGCCTAGATCGTCGTCCTCAACCCACAGCCCCGCCATCGTGCATGCAACCACGATTTGGATCTGATCGTCTTCTCACGATCTCGTTGCCACCATCCATGATTGATCTCGTCATTTTTTTCTCTCGATCTCATCGTCGCCGCCTCTAGATTGACCCACCCATGGCCGATCGCCTCTATCTCTTTCTCGATCTGCCTCTCTTTTTTCCTCAATCACTCACTCTTTCTTCCCCTCTCTCTCTTAGTTTGACCGAAGATACAGTGTTTGATGAATGGTTTTTTGTTTTGAGTTTTTTTTTTTTTTTTAAGTTTATATATTGAAATTTTCTATTATAAAATTTGTTTGGGAGCTGAGAAAATATGAAAAACTTATAGAAAATGAGCATTTTCAAAATGAAACCAAACACCTGAAAATATTTTTCAAAACAATTTTCAAAATGCAACCAAATACTTGAAAATATTTTATTTTTTCAAAAATATTTTCACCTGAAAATATTTTACACTCAAAAAATATTTTACATTGAAACAAACGCAGCCTAGTGCATTAGAGTTGGATGCACTGCAACTGCAACACTACTTATGGCCCTGGCTTACTCATCTATTGCACCATGGTCCATGGATGGTGCACTCAGAATTACTCATAATGTAATTGCTGCTTCGTCCTTAATATTTGTTACCAATGAGATGGCCGTACGTACGGTGGTATTCACTCTCCAAGTCGCAATAATATGTAGAAGTGTAGCAGAACAGAAGGAAAGATGCCTCTAAAATAACAACCAAAAACGTCAGATCTCTCTGCTGGGACATTAACTGAAAAGAGCTAGCTGTTACATACAACTGACAATTAAGTTCACTAAGGCTCATCCATTTAATGCAGTCTTGAATTGCACAATCTATAACCAATGCCATTAGATATGAAGATTCTTGTTTCAAAAAAAAAAAAAAAGATATGAAAGATTCTACATATAAATAAAAGGAACTATCATTCTACTGTTCTACCTAGTTTGTTTGCCTTTTTTTTGGGGGCGGGTTTTCTCTTTTTGTATGGCTAAGTTTACACTGATGTTCTGAGCCTTCTGACCTAGATCTACATTGAAATAAATAATAAAATTTAAAAGAAGAAAAAGTAGTGGTGGTTAATTAATAATTTATACTACTGCAAAAGATATTTCAAGTAATCCATTTTTTAAAATTAAAAGCTGTTAAAGTTATTATGAATTTTACAATAAAAAATGCAAAAAAAAAAAAAAAAATGATTGTTGCCATAACTTAGGTATCAATAACATATATAATAAATAATTTTTTTGGTTAAATTTTTTTTTATTAAACTTTAACATTTGTTTATAATATTCTACGTACTTATACTATAAAATGTTTCATAAAAAGCTCTTTAAATATGATCATCTTACAGATGAAATATGCTAACATAACAAATGGAATTTATGAAACTGAGATCACTTATTCCATTTGGCATGTCAATATTTACCATCAAACAAATGAGGATAAAAACCTTTTTCATATAAGTTTTGAAGTATAGGAACTAAATTGAAACATTTTAAAATATGAGGAAATTTTGAAACAAATGTCAAAGTTTGAGGACTAATATGCAACTTAACCTAAAAATTTAAATTACTCTTTTTTTTGTATTTTAAAAATTGATATGTTAATTTATAAAGTCTATGGGATAAAATTTAGAGTAAAAGTTGTTACACATATTTCTTATAAACAGTTTTTTTTTTTTTAACTGAAATTATGAGTCAAAGACACAATTTCTACTGTAAACAGTGTAGATAACAAACATTACCCTTAAATTATAGTAGCTATATCATCATTTGAATAAAGGTGACATGCATAATGGTTAAAGGACTTCTCACTATTATTAGAAAGTCTTTCTTATGATTACATTTGATGCATGGGGCTGCAATAACATCTAGCTAAACTAGCTAGTACTAATTAAGAGTACTCTAAGAGAAGACAAAGTTTTACTACACTTTCAGAACACAGGTGAACCAGAGGACGAGGCATTCACCAAATGGAGTATACTGTTCCAGTAATTCTTATTGTTCTCCTCAAAATTACCACCGCAACTTTTGTCCCCATTGTCCAAGCTGTCTCCTCCACCCATCAATGTGTTATGTTCTTCACAATTGTAACCAAAGATATCCGTGAAACCTTCCATGATATTTGAGAGTTGCATGTTGTTTTCATTCACAGCCCTAAAAGAGTCACCAATTATCCATGCACTTTCTGTGGTGTTAGTAGTAGTAGTTGTTGCTGTGGTCCTACTATTATTCATGTCCTGCAATGACATTGTGTTATCCATTTGACATGTGACTGAGTTTTTAGCGAAATCAAGTGCAGCACTCACTGTGTTTTCACTAAACACAACGTTTGGGATAGTGACAGTGTGGTCTGCGAAGCTCAACGTGGAAGTTGGAGATTCAAGGTCATCACAACCTATAGGGAACATTCCTGGACTTATTGATTTTGACCACACTCCTTGCCAAGCTTTGAGTACGTCTAGGCATGGTGGTGGTGGGTTTTTGTTGATAAGCTGAGTCTGAATCTGAGACTGAGTCTGAGTTTGAGTCTGAGACTGAATAGGGTTAGACACCACAACAAGCTTGGACTCTCTCACAAGTCTAGCCTCAGCTTCAAGACGTGCACTCTCCCACTGAGCCATGTGGCTTAAATTGGCTGCATTTTTGGAGTTGCCACTGCCTGAGCTGAGTGCATCGGTTTTGGGCTTGTGGGTCACGGGATCAATGCCCATCTTAGTTAGTCTTTTCTTCAAATGTGTGTTCCAATAGTTCTTGATCTCATTATCGGTTCTCTTGGGCAAGTGAGTTGCTATAGCTGACCATCTGCAAAAGAAAAAAAAAATCATATCATACACATATATGGATCAATAATTCATCTAAGTCACACAATTTTTTTTCGATGTGACCTAGTATAATTGACACATAATAAAAATAATAGTCAGTAACATATAGAATATTATTTAAAATTTTAAAATAATGTGACATTATTTATACATTTATATTTAAAATATTTAACATAAAATATAAAAATATTATTTTATGTAAAAGTAATATTATTTTAATTATAATTTGTCTAATTTAACAAGTTGCGAAAAAGATAATATTTCGGCAAACGACAATGAAATTAATGATTGAGATCAGGAAAGTCGACAAAGAAAGGTACATTCATTAAAATCTAATAAGTTTTGGGGAAAAAGATAACCAAAGTCCAAAGGTGAGTTTGAATAGGATTCTTCTCAACCACGTGAGTGGGACAGGGTATGCTATGTTTAAATTGCATTATACTTGTTCCTTAAAAAAAAAAAATCACATTCTACTTTAGTGATCATATGTCTTATTATAATTTTCTATGAGTAATGTCTCATATTAGTGATTAAGCCACAATTTCAGTTGCTTAAATTGGTTTGTATGCAACAAATTTAAACTATTCAAAAATTAAAAAATTAAAAATAAAATAAAAATTAAAAAAGAAAAAGAAAAGAAAAGCGCAGACATGCAGTCTGGTGTAGCAAACAGTCTTTTGAAATTTTGGTCTACTCATTTAGAGCTATTTTACATGTCTTTTCCTCTTTCAATTTATGAACTCTACCTGTTGTCGAACTGTATATATAATTTATTTGAAATTTTATTATAATCCAACAAACTAACTTATAATATGTTAACTTTTAAATATAAAATTTTAAAAATGATTTATTAGATTATTTATGTAGTAATAATCACTTCTTTTTTTAATAATCAAGAAACTTAACAAGTTGGAACTACCATCAACAACATCAACAACAACACACAGTCAGGTCAAAAGGCCAGACTCAAAACAACAAGAGCCTCCAAAGAGGTTAACAACATTAGCAACACCAGTTCAAGCAGACCAACAAAAATCTTAGCTCCAAATTATCACATTCATTATTTCATCAACTTATAATTAAAAAAAGAAAATTGATAATAACTTTAACATCTTTTTCAATAATAAGACGAAAAATTCAAGTAAGTAATAGTAAAAGACAAGAGTGGGTCTGGGGAAGGAAAATGATTATATCACAGTCACAGACACTGTTTTTTTTTTTTTTTTTGTTTTGCTAGAAAACACAGACACTGTAAATAGAAATATTTGCAAAAACCTTTAATTCTTTTTGGAGTTCAAACTCATATTTTCACATTTTAAATAATATTATATACATTTTTATACAATTTTTTTCACCCTTGATTACCTGTTTCCAAGAAGAGCGTGAAGCTGAATGATGGTTTGCTCTTCCTGCAAACTGAACTTTCCTCTTTTAATGTCTGGTCTGAGGTAATTAGTCCACCTCAGTCGGCAGCTTTTCCCACATCTCTGAAGCCCTAAAAAAAACCAAAAAAAAAAAAAACCATGAGTTTAGTGCCTTTAGAGGTGTTGTAATATTTGGCTATATCCATAATACAAGTATACACTATAAAGGGTCCTCATAAATAGAAAAATCACCAGCTTTTGCAGGCAAGGCTCGCCAGCTTCCATGACCATGTTCTTCAATGTAAGCCAAGAGCTTTTGGTCTTCCTCAGGAGTCCATGGACCTTTCTTTAACCCCACCTTTTCACAACATGGAGACCTGCCCATTTTGGAGTTTTGATAATGACCAAGTAAAAGAACTTTAGGCCTCTCTAATAATAGTTCCCACAAAGAGAAAGAGAAAGAGAAACTGAGAATTTTTTTTTTTGATACGAGGAAAATGAGGGATTGGAGTAGTGAAGCTGATGGGTCAGTCACAATATATAGAGGATAAAGACTTAAATGTGACCTTGACGTACCAAAATTTTTTGGTCATAACTATTATACCCTCAACCGTCTACATATAATGAAAAACTACAATACTATATTCAATTTCAAGTCCCCCATATTTCTGCATGGCTAGCCTAGCTATTAAGTACGAAAAAAATGGAGTTAGCTTTGTTGGTAACTCACATGTTGTTCATCCACAGGCTTATCATTGCACACGATATGGTAGGTGGGGGGCTTTAATCAAATGGTTGTCATGGTTCAATCATAGCAGTCTATTTGTTTGCATCATTTCATCTGAGTCTAATTGTCTAAATATATATATAGAAATACATATAATCTACAGGGGTGTGAGTGGCACAAAGACAATTAAAAAACAAAGATTCCCAATCCCAACAATCACAAACATTTCACCAGAAAAAGGAAAAAAAAAAAAAAGAAATTGAAAAGAAAAGAAAAAAGTATATGCTAATAATGTTCCCATCTAATTAATTCACTAGGGACGTTTGTACGTGGTTCTGATATGATAGTAATTTTCTCCTTTAAATTCATACAGTATGAAAACAGTCCAATATATATATATATATATATATTATATTTGTGATTTATTATTTTTATATTCACATATTCGAAAATCATTTCTAGAATATAATACAGATTGATAAAGATAATTTGAAAAAAAAAAAAAAAGAGAAAAAGAAGAAGAATAAAATTATAAAAAATATATGTAAATATAATAATATTACTTCAACCAAAAAATATTATTAATATATCAAAAATATTTTAATAATTTGTGAACTACTTGAAACTTCAATAGTTAACCTAAAGTAAATTACACTATCTTAAATTCTTAATGATTAGTTAATGAGTAATATGTCAAAAATACATTAATTTTATGATGCATGTGTAATACATACATAAATTGAATCATATTGGGCAAACAAGTTGTGTAATGCGTATTAGTTTTACTATATTAAATATCTACTAAAACTAATTAAAATAAATATTTTATTTTAAATGCATATTTTTTATTTAAAAAAAAGCTTTTTTTTTTTTTTTGTATTGTCACTTATTTTTCAAAATATTGCAACAAGTGAATACATTCTCCTTACGATTATGTGTATAATAAAAAAGTTCTCACTGCACTATGAATAATTAAAATTTTTAAGCTAATTTTACTTTACATGAACTCTATTAACAAAGTTCCAATAATTTAAAGTACTATTTTGGTCTAAATTCTCTTATCAAAAGTTAAACTTTACAATAAATTAAATTCTATAAATTATTTTAAATTATTTTATTTGTCTACAATAATTCTTAAAGTTGATTTTTTTTTTTTATAAATCTTACATGATATACTTCTGCATATAATTTGAGGTAATTTTTTATTTTTTTAATTAAATTTTTTAACGTTTAATTTCACTTCTATTTGTATCTTTTTTTTGCTTTACATATAAAATTACTTAATCCGTGCATCTCTATTTAAATGAAAACTCATGTTACCTTTAATATAAAAATTAATTCTTTAAAAATGTTGGTATTTTCATTAACTAAACCGTACATATTCTTCCTGAAAACAAGCAAAATTTTCAAAATAATTTGTACGTGTCTTTCAAATAAAGAAAATACCATACTCTCAAAAAAATACCGCAAATTAAATATATTACAGGTCTATTTGAATACTGTTTATTTATTAAAAATTAAAAGCTTATTACTAAAAATACAATAATAAAATATTTTTTTAAATGTAAAATACTGTTCATTTATTACTGTTCATACGATTCTTAAAAAAATTACTGTTTATTCATTTCTATACTTTAGCTGGTTCGTAAATAATACTACGAGACGAGCTAAAAAACGCCAACGCGAACTTCAACACATCGCGTTGCTAAACAAACGCGCACTCCAAATAATTTATTTTTGCAGAGAAAAAAAAAAAAAAAAAAAGAGTATAGTACTCCTATCAATTTAACAAGAATAGTACATGGTGGGTGCTGTTTTCCGTAGAAACTGATGTCAGGAATGATAAATGTTAGAACTGTTAAGCCGTGGGACCTATTGGTTTATGGCTGCTTCCAGTGCAGGAGGAAGCTCATATTCTATTTCTATGCCACGGGGAGAAATTTTGGTGAATCCCCAGCAAGCATTAATAATTGTGTGTGATTGTTTTTTTTTTTTTTTTTTTTAAATTAAAGATAGAAACTTTTTTTTCTAGTATATTACTGTATTATACTTTCTGTTTAGACAATTTAATTATTACTTATAATCAATTGGTAAGTTCTAATAAAGTTTTTTCCTCGTCAAATATTATTAGAGTAATGATAGAGATACAAGTTTTTTTTACAAAAATTTTTACAAAATGTTGAAGTGATGGGTAGTAAATAAAAAAGTGATGTTAATGGTAAATCAAGGTAGAAACCAATATAAAGTTAACTACACTAATAATTTGTAAAAATATTATAAAAGAGTTTATAGCTGTAACATTACTTATATTATTAATATATTAAAAAGAAAATTATTGTTATTTCAATAATAACTCATGTATCCTGTTAACGTATATCCTTAGGCATATATTAATCATCAATTTTAAAAAACTTTTTATGAAAAATTTAAAAATATGTCAAACTTTTTGACAACTTTTTCAAATTTTCATAAAAAAAAATATTTTTAAATGGTTTACTAACGTTAGCCATAACTTATTATCACTACGATAATTATCAAAAAAAAAAAAAATTGTATTTCTAAGTTCTAAGGTTACCTAATCAAAATTCGTTGCCCAGTAAAACTATAAAAGCAAAAGAAAAATTTTCTGACAATTGCTTTTACTAGTTACTCCTATCAAATTACCAAAAAAAAAAAAAAAATGATGCTAAATACTAGTTACTCCCATCAAAATTTTGAGTAAATAAATAGCGATTATTGGTTAGGATCATTTACTCTTGATAATAAATATACACGAACTTTAGAGCAGCTACACTAAAGATGGGCGAAGAAAAAGTACAAACATTACCGTAAAGCAACTTGTGGCACTTATCACCCATAATAATTTACATAATCACAATTCACACACACACACACACACACACAAAATAAATGTCCTTTCAAGTTTAAACATCTACATCATTCTTATTTTTAATCAAACATTGGGAAATCTCTAGCTTTGTGGTGTGTTATCTAGTGTTTTAATGCCCATTGAGGTTGTTGTAGAAAGTATAGTTTAAGTTATAAAGCTTTTATACAAAATAAAAATTCTACTTTAACCTAATCTAAGTATATATGTGTGTAAAACTCTTTCTTGAAGACTTGAACTCCAGCTTTTACCCTCTACACCCTATAAGTACTTATACTTGTGGAATGACCATCGTACTAAGGGTGTACGGTTGTTTTACGATAAATAGATTTAACTAATTTAAGAGCCTTTGAAATTGTAACACCAATTTGATAACTAAATTTATACAAGGCCTTTAGATGAGATAAATGGCTAAAATAATTTTACAAAAGTGTTTTAAAATTTCATGCTTGCATTCAACTAATAGCTAGTTTATTATTGTTATTAGGTTCAGTTAATGGGTGCCTTTAAACTATCTATTAATTATCAATTTTTAGAAGGGGTAATTACACTCCCCTCTCTTAAAGTTTGAGGGAATGACACTTCACCCTAAACTTGAAAGGAAAAAATACTCTCTTCCCTTGAAGTTTGAAGAAATTAACACTCACCCCCTTCTATTTATATTAGAAATGAAATATTTTAAAATTTTTATAAGAATCTCTTAACAAAATTTTAACCATGCATGGTTAGTAAAAACATAACTGATAAATTTATAAAGCACCAAAGCACTTAAAACAACACTTTCCATAACCTGTTGAAATTGAAAAAAAGAAGAAGTAAAAGTCATACTTAATATTTTAAAATTAAAATTTTAAAACAATTGGTTCTGAAATTGAGGATAATTTTGGAAACTTGCCCTTAAGCAAAGGGCAAGTTAGTACACAACATTTTCAATATTAATTTAACAAAATTTGATCATACGGATGTCAAGAGGGGAAAATGTTTTTTCCCTTCAAGTTTGAAGTGGAGTGTCATCTCCCCAATCCTTAAGGGAGGGGAGTGTAATTACTCCATTTTAGAAAAAAATTTTATGAATATTTATATATATATAATTAGTTATTCTTTCATTTTCCCATAAAAAATTTCATAAAATGGTTTATCAATGGATGCCCAAAGGAAATTTGTTATTATTGTTACCATCATATCTCTCTCACACACACACAAAATAGGTAATTATCATGTATCATTTTGAAAAATAAGCATGGATATTTTGTAAATTCATTATTTATATTGAAAGTTGGACAAATGCACCAATGTTATAGTTTGGTGTTACTAATACTAAGTAATTATGTATTTATGTCTGTGCATATTTGAGAATCAATAAAATTTCCGTCTTTACTCCAAAAAAAAAAAAGGTTTTTAATATCTAGTTTTAGTTTTAAGTTATTTTTCAATGTTATGGGAAAGCAAAGCTCTTCAAAAAAATTAATAAACATGTAACAAGTTTTGCTAAAGAGCTTTAAAAGTTTAAACTACTTACTAGAGTCTAATAACTGATCAATTGGTTGGTATCTTTTAGTATTTCTAAGAGAAACATTCATAATTATGTGAATATATTTTAATGGCTTGGAGCAATTTAACAAGATGGTGTTCTTCAAATTTGTATGTTGGTTTTGATTCAATCTTACATTGTGATGTCTACTGTAAAACCAAAAATATATAATTGGAATACTAACATGTATCTTTTGAACTACAACTCTCTCTCTCTCTCTCTCTCTCTCTCCTTTTTTATTTATATATGCTTTAAAAAAGGACTATTTGGGGACTCAATTTACAAAAGGCTAACTATACCAGGGGCAGCTCCACGTTGAGGCTTGGCCTTGGGTGATCACAGGATCCTGGAAAAAAAATATTTTTTTTATATAAATTTTAGAACTTTATGGTTTTTTACCTTGAAAAAATTTTTTCTTACCACTTTAAATTTTTTTTGGGCCAACATAATTAAACTTTGGCAATAAACTTGGTTGTATATTAATGTTACAATTCCACTTAATATTTTTTATTAGAGATGTGAATTTTGACAAATCCATCATTGGCTTACATTTTCTTCTGATATCTTTGCTTGCAAAATTTCAATAAGATGAAAGATCAAGAACTATGTTATCAATCAAATATTAAAATTTTGAGTTTTTTAAGTCTAAAATTAGACATAAAAAATCAGTTTATGGACAGAATAGTAAATAATATTCGATTGACATTAAATTTGACATATGTTTTAAAAACACAAAGATCATATAATTCCACAATTATATTTTCAAAATCTATAGGCATATTAATTTTTTTAGTAAGAGTTGTAGCCAAACGTTGTCCTTAAACTTTACTCTCCTTAATAATATATTAGGCCCTTACAAACAAAAATGAAAAGTCGAAGAAAAATTTTATTGAACTAAAATTTTGAAAAAAAATGTAACTTATAGTATTGATAATGAGACTATCATGCAACAATTTTAAAATAAGAAAACTTGAAAAATGGAATTGTAAAATTTTATATATTTGTGTGTGTTTTTTTTTTTTTTTAATATCAATATATGAAGTTATATTTTTATTACATTTTGTATAATTTAAGTTTTATAATGACCATCCTGAAAAAAATTTCTAGAGCCGCCATTGAACTAGAACTAATCATGGCATAATTCATAATATATAGAATTAAATATATGCCATAAGAAATACATAATTAGTTAATTACATACATCTTTCATTTAGTTCAAGATTTTTAAGAAGGTTGAAAACTTGGCATACAAATCAAAACTGAAAACAAATTAAAAGAAGTATGTATAGGAATATTACAGATTCGAATAAGGAGTAGATGGACAGCTACATAGGTTAGTTTTTTGTTTTGTTTTTTTTGTTTTTCTTAACATTATTCTAATTTAATTTCATATTGTTGTTATCTTAATACAATTTTATAAGATCATCAATCACGAAATTATTTAATATATACTTTGCCAATTTGTGGTGATGTTTTCAAATGCAAATTACTTGTTTTCTTATATTGTTATAATTAAAATTAGTTTGAATTTATTTTTTTGGAATCTCTCTTGGTCTAGAGAGAGAATTATCAAAATGATAGAAAAATATTAATAGATCAAATATTAAAAACATCAAACATAAATAAAATATATGGAAATGTTGATTTTAATAATTGTATTGCTATTGTGGGGGGACGAGGATCCGAGAATACAAACAGATGGATTAAGGACAATGCTGAGGGTATGAACCTCGGAAAGCATTGACAAAATGTCCTCAAGAAAATACAAGTGACCTTATGCAAGTGCAGAAAGACTACAACGCTCGAGGACTCTGAGGATGCCAACATGGCCTCGGGAAACTGAGAACCAAGGCTAAAGGCGATTAGGTGCAAACCGAGGGCGTAGAGAAAGAATTGTCGCCAAGCTCGGGAGAAAGGAAAGAGGATGGATAAGGCATTCATCACCTTCGCATTTAATGCTTTGCAACCACTTAGCTTGTCACATTGATGAGGAAATGACCCATGAACAGTGTCAATCCAACTTATATCCCAGTGTGGAAGCCTTCTAGTAAGGTCTTGATGGGACAAGTATCAAAATAATCTAACCCTGACCTTACAAATGTAAGGCTCAAATACATCCTAGCTTACTATATAAAGCTAAGAAGCCCTTGGAGGAAAGGATGGACTTTTTGAGAGTTGAAAACCATTTGTAATCTCTTTCTCAGACTAAACCTGAGGACTCCAGTATAATCTTTTCAAGGTTGTTTCTTATCAGATATTGTTAGGGACATATTTATGTAATTGGATAATCTTTTGACAAAATGCACTTTACTTGTAATTGGGTAGATCTAGGATAAGTTTAGTACTTCAAGAAACAAGTATTCAAGTTAAGTATTGAAGACACACAAGTCTGACCAAGAAACAAGTGAAGGAAGTGATGTTCGTTAAATCTCGATGGAAGTCTCGACAAAATACTTTCTATCGAGATTTGATGTTGAAGCTTGACACAAGCTGCATCTGTCGAGAATTACAAAATCAGATTTTCTAGATCTAATTACACGCATATTCCTATGTATTTGTGTAGAGTTTCTTTTCTCTTAACCCTAGACATATATAAGGATTATTTTAAAGGCCGCCGCGCATGCATTGCGTGGCCGGAGGCAGAAATTACTCTAGTTCATTCTAGTTCACTGCGTCTTTACGCCAAGAGTTTTGTGATCAAGGAGCTTCCTAATCTTCATTATTAATGAATTGAAGAACTTTGAAGCCAATAATCTTCTTCAAGTTGGTGATTTAGTCACATATTGGGATCTGTGCATCATTGGTTAGTTACGTACTAGGATTCGTGTATTGAACAGAGAGATTGCCGCTACAATACAAATCCAATTGGGTATTGGGGGTAAGAGTTTAACTGTAGATTGGTATTTTGGGATAGACCAAAGGATTTGATAAGATTCCTTATACTTGTAACTACTTGTGATTGATAATAATAGATTATCAGGAGTGGTGACCTTAAATTCATCCAGTGGGGTTTTGCCTCGGTAGTTTTCCTCATTCATAAACAAATTACCAGTGTTAAATTTATTTTCTGATGCATTTAGATATTTGGTGATATGTTTGTGCTACCACGCTATTGCATGTAATTTGACTAAATAATTAACTTTGGTAATTAATTAATTTGCAATGGGTCAATTCACTATAACCCAACAGATATCATTAACTTACACTTGGAATTAATTCAAACACACCCACCTTAATTTTTTTTCATCTTGTTAAGGGCATTTAAAATTTGATTAAGCACCCCACTTCTTAAAAAATTAAACCTGACTTACTTTTTGCCAACCACAGTTATTTAGCAAAACATATAATTAAAATAAAGAGTAAATTGCAAATTACACCCCTAAAGTTTGGGGTAATTAGATTTTACACTCTGAAGTTTCAGAATTTAAATTTTACCTCCTAAAATTTGGGGTGTTTGGATTTTACACCATGACATTTCAAAACTTGGATTTTACCCCCTAAAGTTTAGGGTTGTTTTGATTTTACACCCCTAAAATTTGAAACTTTAGGGTGTAAAATCCAAACACCCCAAAATTTTAGGGAGTAAAATCAAAACATCACCAAACTTTAGGGAGTAAAATCCAAATTCTGAAATTTCATGGTGTAAAATATAATTACCCCAAAAACTTTAAAGGTATAATTTGCAATTTACCCTTAAATAAATGTTAATTTACAGCTGTATTCTCATATATAATAACATAATTTGGCATAATTAAAAATTATAATGTCAAGCATTAAATTTTAGTCAAATTAAAGTGCTTTTATACAAATATAATATGAGAAATGTTTGATATATACTTTTATACTTTTAATAATAGAAAACGTGTATTTTTCAGGAATACTTTGTTATATATATATATATATATATATAAATGAATAAAAGTACATCATACATGACACAATTTTATTTCAAACCAAGTTAAGTGAATCTCCTTCAACTCATTATATGACAATTCGAATTATCATCCTTAAGCATTTGTTTAGGATAGAGTTAATTAGTTCCTTCAACCTAACTACTATGTGATAACTTAAAAAATTACTCATGTACTTTTGGTTACATAAACTATTTAATAGTCAAGCGACTTGTTTGAATGATTTAATGACACACGTGATTTGATACATGCGGGTTGTCTGTTGAGGGTCATTTTTGAAATAGGCAGAAGGTAGCTCAACCCAGAGATACGGGCAGCAGATAAGCGACAGGCTAAGAAAAAAAAAACTATTGGGCTCAAACGGTGGGAATAATGGATTACAGACCCTTAATATAAATAAACGGGTCTTGAAGAAGTAAGTGGGCCTAAAAGGCCTGGAAAGAAAGAAAATAGCACCCATGGGCGGTATGTGGTACGAAAAAGTGAGAATGGGCCGCGGCAGGCTTAGAGTAATGTAAACAAAGAAAGTAGGGGATAATGGCAAGCCCATGAATCCCAAGGATGAGAATGAGGAAATTGGGCCAGGGAAGCCCAATTGAGATAGTAAATGCCCATGGGATGCGAAGTTAGTAAATAGACCAAGGAAGTCCAAAGGAAGTAAATGGGCCAGATAGGCCCAAGTGAAAAGAAAGGGGGCATTGGAGCCCACAAGCGAGAACACCAGTGGCCATATTAAGCCACTGGGGGAAAGAAAGGAACGGCTGGCTTGAAAAGAGGCTCAGCAGGAACAAATCGCCGCGGCAGGAAAGGCCGAGTAACATGGTGGGAAAACTAAGACAATTAAAGAATTAGGCTGAAGAGAAACACGAAGCCCAGTACTCGGTAAAGCCCAGACCCTACAGAAGTGGGAAACCAGAGTAACAACCAGGGAAGAGCCAAGAACGGACGGCAGGCAATACAAACAAAGTGTCCAGCAGACTGCAGATACATGAACAACAGGCAGATTTCTGAAATATACACGCGCAAGGCCCAGGCACCACCGGCCTGTACCCAGCCAATACAGGATGTGGTGGGGTCGTGGGTAAGAGGTAAGAGGACATGGTTTGGAGGTGGGGAGAGGGGAAGGCCTATTTTGAGGTTCCTGCTTAAGCTCTTTTGGGGGATACGTCCTGCTGGGATGACATACCACCCAAAAGAGGCAAGGCTAAGTAGGAACCAATAGGTGCATGCCATGAGGGATAGAGAGAGAGAAATATCACTGCGGCAGGAAGAGGTGCCGCGGCAGACTAACGGACAAAAGGTTGTCTGTGTCTGTGACAGGGGAACTCGCAGACGGAACAGTAATGGTTGGCAAGTACGCCCAGACCAAACAAAGACGGTTAGGGGGTAGAATGGTAAAATTCAGTCACGGCAGGCACTATAAAAGAAGCCTCTGCCGTGTACAAGGGGAGGAGGCAAGAGAGCAATACAAGAACGAAAAGGAAAAACACTCTGTAACAGACTTAGAAAAACAGAGGAGTATAATAACAAAAACTATCATTGTGGAAATCACTAAGAAAGAACTAGAAAAGTAAGAAAGAAAGAGAGAAAAAGAGCGAGTGTTAATGGCATGCACCGATAGGTCCCTTCCCTTCTCTCCCTCTCAAATCCCTGCTTTCTTATAGAATCGTCCTGGGCATTGTCTATTTAGGTCCGCCTCCCTCAAACCCATTAATTTCCACGGCAGGAATTTCCTTTTCCTCGGAGGTTAATCGTTTTTGAGAAGAGGCATTCTCCCTCTCTGACCTTGCCCCCGCGGACCGAACTGAGTTTATCCCCTTTATTCGTTGATTAATCTTCATTTCCATTTTTTACTACTTTATGTGTCAAAATTATTCATATTATTGTAATTATGGACCATTCGGTCATTCGTCGTTAAAAGAATTATCTGGTCATTCCAGAATAAATTTGCTCTGTTTTTATCAATTATGTCTGTCTGCTGCAAACTTTTCTGAAACAACAGTGCTTGCCGCAAACACTCGCCTGGCAGACGAGGCCTAGCTTGTGCACAAGCCGGCCAAGTTGAGTTCCAATTGGACCGGTCTCGACTCCTGCAACCCAGAACACTCAGGCCTACGACCACAAAGGGGCGGCCTAGCCCAACAGGGTAAAAAAGGCCCCTACATTGTCTTATGATCCATCACGCAAAAATTTTGTTCTTTTAATCACAAGACTGATCACTCAGTCATCTAGATAAGTTGCACTACTACCATTAAATGTATTGTGTAATTTTTTATTTTTTGAGAATATAATTAAATTTATTGATGGCTACTCATTTGGGTCAATACTTGATACGTAGAGAGATATAAACAATGGTGTATAACAACACATTTGTATTCTATTATCTATCCATATAAATTTGTAAATTTTGATTACACATAGCAAACATCATTGTGCTAATAACATGTGTGCATACTATTTTAATTAAGAGTCATGTTAGTTAATAAACTATATTAGAAAATTTTTTAACACCAATCTCATAAGAAGGAAAATTCTTAGGTACTTCCGAAGTATAGAGAAATAGTGTTTCATCTTCTCATATTTAGAAAAATTAATTGTTTTATCATTTTTCCATAAAATGTTTCTAAAAGTAGTTTCTAAACCAATGTCCTTAAGACATTTGTTAACATTTTCCTTTAATTATATTCATATAATTTTCATTACACATAGGCGCACTAAACCTTAACCTTTCCTCTATTCTCCCTCAATCCAAACAAAATGTTAATTTTTCTTTTTTCCTTTTCATTTATGACTGGTTTCTTCAAAAAAAATTATATATATATAAAATAAAAAAAAATCCATTCACATAACAAGACTTACACTCACCACCACAATATATTATCTGTGAATGAGGAAAGATCATACGGAGTATTTGTGAATTGATTTTCATCCAAAAAGAAAAAAAAAAAAGTGAATTGATGGAGTATGGTTCGACCTCCTTAAATCCATAATTTTGTTCCTGTCAGCTTTAAATATCTTTACGGTCCCAACATGCCCGTAGTCTTAAATTCCCATTAATGAAGTCTGTCATCGACTGCTTTAATCCCAGCATCCCCACCTCACTATTGCTTTTTGGTAGTCGACATAATCAATTATAATCTTTCACTTACAATTCTTACTAATATTTCCATTGATGTTCATTTTTTATTTCTTTTTTTTCTTTGATGGGAAGAAAATATTTTATTGGCAAAATTATTTGATAGGTAAGATTTTTTTTTTTCAAAGAAAATCAAATTCACAATTAGTGTGCACTTCTTCCCAATTTAAAAATGAAAAATCATAAAATTATTTTTTCATGGGAATTTAAGACAAAGTAAACTTTGATCTCATCAGTTTAAATTTCCATTATTTTAAATGAATAAATCTTTTAAAAAATAAGAAATTAGAGAGAATTGTCTTTGTTTGACCTTTAGTATTTTATTTGTCATAACAATGATAGTAATGTCTAATGACAATGATGATAACAAAATTTTAATCCTAAAGTTTTAAGAAGTTTGAAATATTCTTTATATGAAAATTTTATTACCAAGAGTTTAAATAAATTCAAAAAAAAATTTAATATTTTTTTTGAAAAATTTAACATAACTTTTTTTAATATATTGATAAACACTCAAATTACAAGACATACTTTAAGTAACTTGAGGTTTTTTTTTTTTTTTTTTTTTTTTTTTTTTTTTCCATTAAGTGAATTTTTTTTAATTTAAATTAAATTTTTAATTCATCACATATGAATATTGCTAGTTATCCCTAAGTCAGTCTCATTTTTTTTTTTAGCTCACTTAATGATATTTGAAAATATGTATATATATATATGTGTGTGTGTGTGCACGCGCGTGCATGGGTTTATTTTGCTTCATTCATGCATGTCATTATTTGCAAACCTTCATGTGTTTTAAGACACAAAGAAATTCTAAAAGGTTGAGTTCCAAATGCATACATGATAAATTATAAAATCATTTAAGGTATATAAAATTACCATTACTCAATAGTGAAAGTTCGTTTAGAACCCTAATATGTGAATTGACCAATATTAAGCCAAGTAATTAATAATCAATTTATGTTTGAGGCTTTAATTAGTGCAAACAACACCCTAATATGTGAATTGACCAATATTAAGCCAAGTAATTAATAATCAATTTATGTTTGAGGCTTTAATTAGTGCAAACAACACCAATATTGTACAAAAGAAATAGCAATGGAAATAAAGAACACACGATATGATAACTTAGAAAAAAACTAACAAACAACTGTTCCAAAGTAAAAACTACTAGGGGAAACCTTCCCAAATAGAACAATTCATTATAACAAGAGAAGTTATTACAGTTTAAGTAAAACATTTACATATACTTTACAACCTGTACACCAACTTATAACAAAACCTTCTACTACTCTAAAATATATGAACTTTTCAATTATATGAATTGTGCGTGCCCAAAATTGCAGCTGACGCAATAAGGTGCTCACAATTTATTCCCTAGAATTTCCCAGTACGTCACCTCACTCTTCCTCTCTCTGTTTTGGCCTCTCTCTTCTCCCTCTTTCTAAAATCCAACCCCCCTTTACCATTGCCTTGACCCCCTTTTATAGCTCTTCGTGAGTGGGGTGGCCATCATTTCTTCCCCCACTCACTCACATGTTCCTATGTCCCTCAAAATCCCAAGGGATCCTCATGACTCTAGAGGATTCCCTTGAAACTTGTTCTAGATGCCGGACAGTGCTCGGGAGTGGATTCCTTTTCAAAATTTCCATTCTTGATGGCCGACCTTTGGGGGATTTCCTACAGACTCCCTTTGTGATTGGTTTGGGGCACTGACCTCTAGAGGACCCCTCGAATACGGTCACATCAATTTCTGGTACCCAGCTAGTGGTCGGGCTTGATGTGATGGCTTCAGAGGTTATCCCTTGTGGGCGTATCGGGCTTGCATCATTTACTGGGCCTCGGGCCTCGTGTTGGGCTTTCTTTTAGGTGGGCTGACCCAGTTCCCTGGACCCAACTCACCCACATGAATGCTTCACGGATGACATACCCGCAATCATGACTAAAACCTCGAACCGATTCCAATAACCTCTTGAAGATCTTAATTCCATAGTTGCATTGAGATGAAAGTTTTGTAATTTCAACAAATGTCCAATATTTTTTTGGATCTTGGTGTATGGAATAAAAAAAAAAAACCTCTTAATGGATATTTGATAGAAAAGGTAGAAAGACTCTAGGAATGTTCATATCTAGTCTCTCTTAGCTTTGTGGTTGTCTTCCTCTTATCTAAATTAGGGTTACAAAACCTTGTTTAAATACGTGTAGGGTTTGAGGATTAAGTTGCTACAAAAAGCCTTTGTAAAAGCCTAGGTTGGTGGCTTTCTACAAAAGTTTGGTCGATCTAATTGTTAGGCAAAGGTCAGTCGAACTCCTCTAGAAGGCCACATTGATGATCTCAATTGACCCAACTATTTGGGGAACGTTAATCCAACTTTTTTTATCGACTTGATTGTTAAGTCAATGTCAAGCAAAATTCTTTGTACAACATATTAAACAACTCTTGACATCTTTTAGTTTTACACTCAACCCAATTACAATGAATACATAGAAATTATTATGATTGCATTAAAACTTTTGACATGAAATTAGCCAACACTAAGATGACCCTAAAAAATAAATACACATATGTAAACAAACATCTACACATAAAAGGCAAAAATTGGGGGAAAATTGTTTTCCCAAATATATTTGTGGGGCCTAAGAACTTGGCAACCCCGGTCCATTTTATATCTAGCCCAAGGCCCATGCCGAGGAGGAAGGAAGGCCCGAGGGAAAAGTATGAAAGCCTAAATCGCTAGGAATCCTGTCGAGGTCGACCCTGTCCTCGGCCAACCGAGCCCAACACTTTAGCCATGGTAGCTCGGTGGAAGAGCAAGTTTAGGATGAATTGTCACCTCCACATTAAGTGCGTTCACCTAACCCCCTGGCCACATTAATAGTGATGTGACCTCTGAATAAGGCTGTCTTGGTCACCGCAACTCACAGAAGGGTTGGTAAAGCGGCTAATAGGACGGACAGTCAGGAGGAGGGGGCATGGATGATCAACAAGTGGAAGAAAGAGGTTAGAGAAAGTGACTATATAAGGGGAAGATATAGATGAGGCAAGGCGGGATGATTCCCCCAGAAGAGACCGCTGTCAAGCTCCTCAGATCGGTGCCGAGGACAGATCTTGGAGGACGATCTTGATCCGCTGACGTTTGACGGTGGCGAATGGTGGCGAACGCTTCACCTCCCACTGCCCGCCTGCTGGGGCCTAGTTCTTGAACTCACTCTTTACAAATTCATTGTATTGGGCTAGCTGGGCTTGAATCCACTTACTCAATAGTAGAAGTGCTCAAACTCAGTCCCTACAATATTAATAGGAAGATTAATCATTTCTTCAATATGTCCACTCTAATCTTATATTTAGTTAGTGGGTCCTGTTATTAACAAATCCAGACAATTATTAATAAATAATTTTAGAAATATTTTAATACCACTTTAACATGAAATATAAAAAACTGTTAAAAATATTATTTCATTTTTTCTTTTTGCATAATTTTTTTTTTCTAAATTTTCTAATTTTATACTCTTAGACCCTCCGTTAACTTTTCCCTTAGTTAATTTTAGTAAATTAACTAAAAGCATTGATTCCTATTATGTAAATAGCTATGGTGATCACACGTAAATAAATAAATATAATTCACCACGTACGGTTGGTCAGCCTTTACCCTTTTCATTCAGTAAAAATAATAAAAACGTGAAGCACGTTACAATTAATGAAATGAGCAAATGCATGCCCACCGACGCTGAAATATTGTTGTCCTGCATTTTCTTCTCGGCTTATAATAAGTAAACACCTGAAATTCTTACTAGACGTTACTTTTTTTGACAGAGAAAATTGACAGATCGATTGTTTATGATTATTTCATGAGGGCGTTTCTGATTTCTATTTACTGTCATTTATAATGCCTCCGTCTGCAGCAAAAGTTGAGTCCACCATGGTGCATGCATGCTACTCTGCATTACAATTTATCAGCAAAAATTTGAGGGCCGGTTAACAGGTGTGTTTAAAATATTTGTTAATAGATTATTTTAGAAAAATTTTGATACTACTTTCATGAGAAATATAATAAATTACAAATTATATTTATATCCCTAATGTTTAGGATGTTTAGATTTTACATGCTAAAGTTTCAGAATTTGAAATTTACTCTCTAAAATTTGAGAATGTAAAATCCAAACATCCTCAAACTTTAGAGAATAAAATCCAAAAACTCATAAAATTTAGAGAGCAAAATTCAAATTTTGAAATGTTAAGGTGTAAAATCCAAATTCTGAAATTTTAGAATATAAAATCCAAAAACTCCAAAATTTAGAGAGGTAATTTACCCTGAAAAATATAAAAGACGAAAAATCAATTATTTTTTATTTTTTCATAAAAAAAATTCTACAAATATTTTCTAAACCAATGTCTTTAAGACATCTGTTAACATTTTCCGAAATATAATATCTATTGACAGTATGGCTTCAAGATGTTTTGTTTATAAAAAGAAATATAATGATTAATTTTTTTCTTTTTAGGTGAAAAAAAGAACATATATGTGTGTACAAATTTATGTTAATAGTATGATACGATGAGGCTTATAAAAAAAATAGTATGCTATGATGAGATGCATTTATCTTGAGTGACAGCTGTGGTCCCTATACAAATTAATTAAGAGTTGAGAAGTTGAGGTTAAATATGAGCTGAAAGTGCTGCAATTCATATTTAATTTGACAATGATAAATGCTCTAAATTCAATATAAAGGAAATGTATTTATATCATTACAGTTAAAAAACCACCTAGAAGTTTGGGTGGTTGGTGATTTTAAGCACTGCATTTGTCAAATGAAGCCAGTATGCCATAACTGCCTCCAAAATGGTTCTGATAATAATTATACTAATGAAACCAAAATTTTAAGGCCAAAATGATCATAATGTATAAATCACACCAAGGTGTACAAAACTCAACAAAAAACATTTTCCTTTATTTTTCTTTTGAATCTCTTGATGTTATATATCCAAAATGGCTTGTGTAACTTTCTACAAGTACCATAAGGACAAGACCACAAATTATGATATATAGTATTTACTACTTTATTAAACAATGTTTTTTTATACAGGTTTTGAAAAATAAAGTGAGCACACAAAATGCAATAAATTTATGTGTTTATCAATGATTTACTGTCTATATTTTTCTTTTGAAAAGTATGCATTATTCCTTATAATCTAATATTTATTATTCCTTGATTCATACTCAGGGTGAGGGCACTCATTAATAATTTAATATTACTTTTTTGATCCTCTTTTATTATTTTTTTCACTTTTAATTAATAAATATAGTGCTTGTCAAGTAAAGTGTGAACTTCCTTTGAAACTATGCATGCTCTCAAAACCTAGAATAATTGAGTATAAACGTGACGGTGTCTAATTCAGGTGATTCTTCATAGTTGGATACGGTAACTGGATGAACATATAGGATAAATAAATGTTTTTAAGACTGAAAGGTGCTTCACATTGACATAGATTGGAGAAGGACTTTGAAAGCAAATTTTTTTGTTGATCTATCGGGAAACAAGGACATGAATATGGTTGCCTGAATTTTACTAGTTTTTATTATTATTATCAAAGAATCATATATAGCCAATAGCCATAGGTTTCCCTCGACAAAATCCTTCAATTTCAGCAGATCCCTAGGATGTCGATGTTCTCATTAATGCCCTTGACAAAATCCTTCAATGGATTCCTTTATTTCTCGACAAATTTGGTCCAACAACTGTGTGGATTCTTCGCTGTTTATAAATCAACATATATTCATATATTCATACACTATTTCTTAAAAAAAAAAAAAAAAACGATTAACAATAGGAGAAGTTCTAGATTTGTTTATAACATGAAAGTAACCACACCAGGCACACACTCTTAGTGTGATGATCATTTCACAAGTACAAGTTTTTGTGAAGTAGGAGAGTAAGAGCTGGGGTTCAAGTCTTTAAAATTGATTTTCACACACATATACAATTAGATTAAACTAGAAGTAAAATTTTTATTTCAAATTAAAAAAGAAAAAGAAAAAAGAAGTGAATACATACTTTGTAAACATGTATGCAGATAATTACCTACAAGAGAGGAGAGAAAATATAGGAAACATATTTATTAACAAAAAGAGGTTAAAAATTAGGTGAAGTTTAAATTTTATTGGCAATCATGAGCAAAATTTTTGGAATTTATTCTTTTGAATATTTGTATATATATTTTTTTCTAGTAGTAAATTTGTTGTTTAAAAAAAATCAATGTAAAATAACAGAATGATGAAACCTTAGTAAAAGTTGCACGTACTTGAAGTTAACATCATCATGATCAAGATTGATGAACCATAGTACCAATTGTACCAAAATGCCAACTGTTTTAGTGCAAGGATTCACTGTTTCACCGAAAAAAAAAAAAAAAACTGAGTTTATCAACAAAAAAAAAAAAAAAAAAAACAGGTTGTAGTTGTAAATAGGTTTTTTTTTTTTTTTAATACTTTTGAGAAAAATAGATATAATATATATAGTTCTTTTTTTGAGGGAAAATTTTAAAATTAAAAAGAAATAAAAAATTTTATATAAATTGGCATTTTACATGTTTGTTAAATACTTTCAGTGGTCTTAGAGCTGATAAATTGATAATCATAGAACATCATAAACAAATAAAAATATAATAATAATTAGTGATCCATAGTGTGAAAATCAATTGTAAAAGCACTAGTTAATCTTATTATTATTTAGCAACATGGACATTTAAGGTTCAAATTATTTGTGTAAGACCGGTTATACTAATTCGTACTACTTATCATTTTAACTGACACCTCCAAGAATCCAGATTTTCAGGATTCAAATTCTTGCTCCTAGTTATTGAATTATAAAAATATAAAATATAAAAAAAAAAAAATTAGGCAATAAAGTATGATTATCACAAAAGATTCTTACTTTTTGTCTTAAAAAGAAAAACACTAATAACAAATTAACAAAAATGAATATAAAGAAAGAAAGAGTTTGGTCAGGATCTCATAAAGTGAAAATAAGAAGCTAACTCAAAATGAAAGACTTAATAAATAATCAAAATGCTTTATTTAGATGGATTCTAATTAACTCAATTGGTAAATTCTCTGGTGAATGAATAAGAAATTTGGAGTTTAATCTCCGCTTACACAAAAAACCGATTGATGTTTTAGTCTGATAATAAAAAGCTATCATCAGTAGCTAGTGAACATCATAAATTAAAACTCTCTTTAAAATTAAAACTAAAATTAAAATTAAAAAAAAAATTCTTTATTCAGCCCCAATGTATCAATAATTACTGGTGAGGCCAAACGTGTGGAGTAATTGTACTCCATTTAAAGAATGAATTAAATTTCATGTGCAGGGCTTTCCAATATCTTGGGATATATATAATTTTTGGGAAATACTAATGAATGCCTTAGGGTACGTTTGGTACACTGAATGTGGATTACAACAGGAATGGTAATCTTTATTACCAGGAATAAAATGTGTTGTAATGGAATAACTAAACCTATTCATTAGTTTGGTTGTGAGTTGTGACATTATAATAAAACTTATGATCTATTTTAGGAAATATCTCATTCATACAAATATATTTCCTAGAAAATAATATATTTTAAATTTTAGAGAGATGATTTATTTTTTGATGATTTTTATTTCCATAATTGTTAGGTGGATGTGGAAAGTTTATTTATTTGGAAATATATTAATGTTAGAAATTATTACATCTACTAAGGAATAGCTATTACAACCTTTTTAGAGAGGAATAGTTATTCCTCATTTTAAAGAATTGTTATTCATAAGGAATGACTATTCCCTATAATAAAAACATAACCAAACTATTGAATAGCTAAACCATAGGAATAACTATTACATTACAGTGCCTATTACACTCTACCAAACGTGCCCTTAGTGTATTAATTAATAATCTATTTAAATAAAAATTTTATGGGAAATGAAAGAAAAGCAATTAATGTTTTGATAATTTTTTTTTTTAATTTCTCATAAAAATTGTGTTAAAACTTTCCTAAAATGGATTGTTAACCAATGCTCTAACGACACTCGTTAGCATGATCCATAATTTTTTAGAAAGAATATCTTGGGATATAATCGTGGATATCTCTATAGGGTTTTCTCTCCCCATAGTAATGATGTTTTCATAGTTTTTGCAATACTTGAATAATTATTTATAAAATAAAGAAAGTCTTGGACCATTTCCATCTCACAAATACATTATCTCCTCATCACCAAAAAAAAAATATATATATATATATATTTCCACATAAATAATTTAAGTGATTATAAAGAGTAGATTCCAATATTTGAAAACTCTGTCAATAGGTTTTGTTTTACAAACCCAGCTGTGAATTCTCCTAGTAGTATAACTTAATCTACTTTATAAGGAGAAACTGAGTTTAAATTCTTTCTCTTCCACTGATTGTTGTAACTAGCTATCAAATTATTTTTTAAAATTATTTAAGGATATAATCTTATTTAATATATATTTTATAATAAACTATTAAGGTTAGATATGTCTGCGTACTTTAAAAATTATTACTTGCTTTTCAATCAATTTTGTTTGTCTACTTAAAAATTTTAACAAGACATCATTTAATTAATATTTATCTTTCAAATAAAAAGATGAGTAATTTTCAATCCTATTATGTTTAATTAAACTCATACTAATATAAACTGTTTAGTGATTTTCTTTTTGATCCAAGGCATAAATTCTACTCTAGCGTAATCAATTTGTGTATATGTATATGAAACTTTCTCCTAAAAACTTAAACTCAGGCCTTTGTCTACCTTCTATCTCACAAGAACATATTTGTGAAGTGACTATCACACCAAGAGTGCGCGATGGTTGTTAAATTATTTTCAAACCCAACAATGTTTTAACTTTTAATTTAAGACATCAAATACTCAAAAAAGAAAAAGGAAAAAAAAAAAAACTTTTAGACATCAAAACATAAAATAATGAATACAGATATATAAATATATGTTCTTGTATAAAAAAAAAAAATATATATATATATATAATATAAATATATATATATATATGTGATTCATATTACCCCATTTGGCAGTTGGGAACTTGGTCCCAAAATCTACTCTACATGAATAATGCATTGAAACCCTTTTTTTTAATCTTTTCTTTAATTAAAGCAAATAGTACTACTGTTAATCATAAATTTTTCAAGAGGGATTTTTTAGACACTGTGGCCTGTTTGGCAGCCCTTCTCAAACACAAACTACACATTTTAAATAACATTACACACTTTTTCACTCACATGTATATTAAAAACACCCAAACAATATTACTCAAACTAACCCACCAAACAGACCCTCAGAGAGAATACTGACTAGTGAGTAGGGAACCTTCGGTTTGTGGTATTGTATCGCCCACGTTTGCTTCACGAGGGACTTTAATTTGTTTTTATTTGTTAAAATTAAGTTTATTTATTGTTCTCTGGTCACTCAGTGAGATCCCCTTTGGCAAGCTATTAAATGGGTTAACGATGACATTGGAGGCAAAAATTTAGGGAGTTCTGGCCAAAGTTACTTTTTCCTCCTGTTATCAAAAGGGAAAAACCAAGCTCACATTTACAATTGTCTGAAATAAAATAAAAAAACAGTTGCATCATAAAAAGAAAAGGAAATAGGAGACAGTAGATAATACATCCTTGTGCCTCACAGTAACTAGTGTCGTACAAATTCCCAGCTTGCTTAGTTATACGTCTTAAAAACTGAAATTAAATTCAGGCATTTAATTACCATGAGGTCACGATGCTCTGTATTCTTTTCTTTTCTATTTTTGAGTCAGATGCGTTGTATTCTAAAACTTTATGGTTTATACAATTACGCAGGACCTGAGTTAGAATTTTTTATTTGGGGTCAAACTTTGATAATAATATATAGTATTCACGAATGAAGATAAATCATCATACACATATGTAAACATCAGTGCTGGCTCAATGGTATAAACCATTGTTGCAGTTGCCTAAAACCCAAGTAAAAAAAAAGCCTCTAAATTTTATCTTAATTAAGCCGAAATATTAACTAATAAATAAAGTAATTTTTTTATAAAATGAAAAAAAAAAATTCTACGTCCACAATATTTTTCACAACACTTTTACAACAAATCTTAAATAGTAAGTTGTTACAGACTATTATTGATAGCAAAAAAATAATTTTAGTGATGGGTTCAAATAGAGAACAAGAAGCAACCTAACACTTAGGGTCTGTTTGTAATTCGCTTATTTTGCTGAAACTGAAAATTTTTTACTGAAAATACAGTAGATAAAAGTAAAAATTAGCTGAAATACTATAGTGAGACCCATAAATAGTAGCAAAAATAAGCTGAATAGTAAAATAAGTTGGCAAAAATAATTTTTGCCAAACAGATACTTAATATTTGTTGTGAAAAAATATTGTGATTGTAGCACTTCTTAAAAAAAAAAAAAGTGCTACATTTTTCACAATAGTTAAGTTAGCAAATTTTTACTAGTTCTTATTTAGGTCTACTACTAATATTACTCTTTTACTTACTACTATCAATCTACCACATCAACAAATATAAAAAGTTTAGTCAATTTTTTTGTGTTTATAAACTTTCAAAAAAAAATTCTACATGGTTCATGCTAATTATAATTATTAGTAATTTTGCATATAAAATAAGATAATCAATTTTTTTCTAAGGCCCCTAAATGCATCAAGCCGCTCCTGATAAACATTAATATTTTGATAATAGAGTAGATCATAATTTATAAGTATATAGTATATATATAATTAACAATTTTAACATATGTATATTCGCAAGATAATTTTTTAGAGGAATTTATCATCTTTTAAACTCCAATTAATATAAGAAAATTGTCTAGTTTGATATTAAACATGTACAAAAAATGAATTTGAGAAAACAAAAACTATCTTGTTTCTATAACTACTAGACCGATTGACAAATTTTATTAGTTTTTAAGAGTATCGTTGAACTAACTTAAATATCTGGGGGAAATTCTATTTTTGTAGCAAAATATTTAAATTTTTTAATACTTATACATAATATAAAAGAATTTTTAAAATTTGGGGGGTGGGGGAGGCCTTGCTATTGCTCCGCCCCTGCATGCACATGCAAGCATTTGTTATACAATTTTGTAATGTACTTCCATTATTAATACATAATATGTACTATAAATACAACCCAGTAATTCCTTAGCATGCATACCATTGCTCATTGTCATATTATCCCTAAAATTTTGTTTATGTAATTCCTTAACATGCATACCATTGCTCATTGATTTTGTTAAAAAATGTTGAGCTAATTAAAGCCTGCTAATTAAAATCTAAATTTGATATCATTTATGTGTTTCACTTGCAAAAATAAAAAGAGGGCTATTCTCATGAACCCCCCCCCCCCCAAAAAAAAAAAAAAAAAAAAAAAAAACCTAAAATATGTAGCTATTTTTTTTTTGGAACATATATATATATATATATATATATGGGAGGTTGCCATTCATATCAGGACGCGTAAGGAAGGTGGTGGCAAGGCAATGTTTTTATTAGAAGTAACTGTGTCTTGGAACAGGTTGTTGCTTTTTTAATTTTCTCCATAATTAATTAGTTAACTATTAAGAAGAGAGGGGTAGATGAAATTTATGAAGCATATATATAAGTCCCCAAACCCACCTTAAACGGATTAGCATGAGAGCATGACTTCGTTAAGGGTTTTTTGCAAGTCAACTTCTGAATCTTATTTCCCTGTTTTCATTTACATAATATGCTCTTATGATCTAAATACCAATATGTATCCATTTATAAGTACCATTTTATTTAAGAGGAAATAGGTTTTCTACGGATATATTATCCTCAAGTTCAAGGACTATAGCATAATTGGTCAGAGATTACATCTTGTAAAGCGGATGTCACTAGTTTGTATATATCAATTTTCTGTCATTTTCAAAGCAAAACTTACATATCAAAAAAAAAAACTATATCATCCTCGTAGAACATTATCCACTTCATTGAAGGATCGTGTCCATTTCACAGTTTTATTTCTTGAAGTTTTAAATAATGTGACATAGATATACTTTTAGATTTATAATATTTAATTTTAATATTGAAAATGATTAAATTCAAATAGAGATAATTCTTTTCTCATACAGTTTGGGAAAGCTACTTGTATGCATATATCTTGAAGCTAGCAAAGTAAAGCCCTATTTCATTGGTTATTTTGTGGAGTAGTACCGTTCCATTATGTGAAACAAACAGGAAGGATTTCAACTTTCTATTTCTCAATATCCTGAGTTTTTTTTTTTTTTTTTTGGGTTGTAGTATCTTAGTTATTATTGGAAAATAAGCTGGCAAATGACGTTATAAGCAAAGTGTTGCAGCAAGAAGAGAGTACCTCTACGTTAAATTGGAGAGTTATTTCGAGCAGATACTGTCACATCCATATTGAATTGTGGTTGGAGACGTATTCTCAGCTCTACCAACTAAGTACGTTTGGGTATAGCTGATGTTTATCAGCCTCAGCGTTTTTTGGCGTTTTCCTTTTTTTATATTTTTTAAGCACGTTTTTGTCATTCTGTGGCTGTTGTAGTTTTTCAGTAGGTTTCGTGTATTATTCACGGGACTTATAAATTTTTTTTAACAAAATTTTTATTAAAAATTGGTCTTATAGCATTATTCACACATTTAAAAATTATTTTACTACAATATTTTTAATTTTTAATTTAAAACAAAATAAATGGTATCTAAATAAATCTTAAGTGTACATTTGTTATTTTTTAATCACTTCATTATTCCTTGGGAGTTGGGACCCCAATGAAATTTATGCACAACTGTTTTACCTTTCGGCATTGTCCTTTATTATTTTGGTTTTGACATATCCTGTTAGTCTGTTACGTATTAGCAATTTAGCAACCAACTATGATAAGCCTTTAATACAGTACTTTTATGACATATCCTCCAAAATATATAAAAAAGCTAGAGTACTTTGTGAAAAGCATCCACTTATGTTTGTTCGATGGGAAACAAGTGTTTCACTATTTTCACTATTTGATTATAAAAAAATTAAATTAAAAAAAAAAAAAACAGTATTTTCACTATTTTGTAACAACACACAGAACTTTTTCTTCGTTTGGTCTACTCAAGACTCAGAGTTGTTTTGGAGAGATTAGGGGATTCATTTGAAAGCTGGTAAATCTTTTTTTGGAGAAAGTGTCGTACGTGGCTACATTTATAAGTGATCTGTAATTTCGTAGGGTCCAATTGTACATGTCATTCAGTGAGTCTGAGATATGTAGGAATCTTTCTTGTGTCAGGTATAACAAGGTGGAATGGCTATTATATTTTATATGCATATTTAGAGCTTTTGATAAACAAAGCCGCAAGAACTTCAGAAACAAATTAGGCCAGTTCATTGGTTAGCTAGACTTAAGGGTCCATGTAATGATAGGCTGATAGAAATTTGATTGGATTGGGTTTTATTAGTGTGTTGTGTTGTATGTGCCAAGTTTCATATCTGGCATTTATTAGGAAAATGATATAAGTGATTAAAGCCTTAAATGTAATTGGCTAATCTTTTTGAGGTAGACGTAACCTGTGTTTTTTTTTGAGTTGTGATACTATTTTTTAAAATAAAGTTGTAATAATATGGTAATTCTAAAGAGTAGCTTACTTATAATATTTCATAATAAGAGGAAAAATGGCAATCACATATATTATGATGGTTCCATGAGTTTTAGGGTTGACTTGTGAGCATCCAGATTTGCACAATAAATTGGTATAGTTAGAAACCATTTATGGATTACATTTACTAAATACTAAACTGCAAACAAATTTGGTGGGGAAGTTAAGTTACCTTCATCAATCTCTAACATATACTAGTAGTGCACAATGATATCAGATGGGAAAGAGAAGTAACAATGGTTGTTCCATAACTAGAATATTAAACAGGCATAAAGTTTTCTATCAGCCTATCATTATATGGATGCAATCAAGGGAGCTCAACCCCCAACTATCAACCAGCTGGCTAACCTAATCGCCTTGAAGCTGAAAACCAGCCCACTTTAAAGTAGCTGGGGCAAGCAAATGGGCTCAGAGTCTGGTCCAGTTCCAATCAGACAATAGAGTCTTAAACATCTGTGGGAACCAGGAATTAACAAGCAACTTCAAGGAGAAATTGAATTGTGGAAGGTAGCTGATCATCTGAAACATAAATTGCCTTAATTTACAGTAAGGAAAAATCTAATATGTTTGCCACTTATGAATGGATTGCCATCTGTAGAAACAACCAAGAGTTGTCGGCAAAGAGTGGTAATAGTTAGATATTGCGTATGGGATATACGGCTAAAAGTATGTTTTGAAAACACGATTTCAATTATAATTGTGATATCACATTTTCAAAACACAATTTCATAATTTCACATTTGAAATTGAAATCGTGTTTTTAAAACACGGTTTTAGTTGGAGTGTATACGTTAATGTATAACTCAGCATGTGCAATAATAATTAGCATATGACAAAGTAGTAGTTTCAATTAATTTAACTAATAAAATCTCTTGTTGCCAAATAATGGATTTGAATTCCATCTACACATAAAAGAAATCTATTAATGTTTTGATCCGATGATAGAAAGAAATATAATTGAGTATATGTAATAGTTTCAAATTCTAATGTATCTTTGGAAAAAAAAATGCAGGCATAAGGCAAGGCAAGGCTTCTATTATTAATCAATCATCGATTCTCAATCAGGGCTCTAGTAGAATCACCGAACACAGGCTAAACATTTTGATTGCCATTTGAGAGTTGACGCAGACATGAAATTGGTTCTATGTCATCTTTTGAGTTTCTAAACATTCTTTGGTTGCAAATAATTAAAGGAAATCTAGATGCCCATAAAACTTTATAATAAGCAGACTTTTGAATTCCTTTGAATGCGTATGGAATACTTGTCTTGTGTCCACATTCCAGAGTTTTCGAAAATTCTATTTGTGCTATATTGATAGTATCATGTTCATGTTTATGCTCCCTTCCACACCTGACTACTCCCTCTGCCTCACCTAAATACAATACAAAGTGTTTATGCTATGTCTTAGCTTTTGTTTTGTTTTGTTTTTTGTTTCTTGAGATAAATAGTATTATTAATTTTTCTTGAGATATTTCAAGTTTATATTCTAAATGAGTAGTTTGAGAACAAAAATCCCTTCAAAATTCTTGGGAATAAGACAATGAGAATCTTATATACTTAAAAAATCTTATCATATTCTTTATAAAATCAATTGCGAGCATCTTTGTATTCCCAAGAATTGTATAACATCCTCTGGAACCTAAATACAAGAGAATATATTAGATTTCCAAATCAAACGCCATCTAAAAGACATTTGTGTAGAGTAAATACATTTCTAGTTAATAAATAAAACTCTATAAAGACATTTAGGATTGTAAAATGCCTTTGAGCATTCCAAGCAAAATTTCCAAATACAATTCAGTAAATGGACCTGCCACTAAAAGGTGGTGTCTGCATGCAAATCTGATCTTCAATACATGAATGTCACTTAATATCAGTTGTCACCAGCTGAATGTTTATTACATGCTGAGAATCAAAACTCAGAATAGTTTAAAATGGGCAAAAGACTAGGCCTTTCTATGGCACTTATATAATGTGTGCCACTCTTTTACTCACGCCAATAACAATCCAATGCAACAGATATATGAATCATTGCATGCAAGAGGGTAATTGATTTGCCATCTGTGAAGCTTGAAAAGGTGCTTATCAATGGCTCTAATTTAGGAGATCTTAACAGTTGCAAGGTGAGCGCTGATCAAATAATTTATCAGAAGGAAGAGAGCCCTGCAATTTGTCGGAGTTTCTCATAAGAGACCCAAAACACAAATTGCCATGGACCAAGCCTTGCCCATGTTGGAAAGAACCCCTTCCATAGTGCTCTTAATCCTTCAATTCTAACAGTCTTCACTAGACAATCATAAGAACTGTTGTAAATAATCTTCCCTTCTTTTCCCGCTGCCTGGTTCATCATTCTTGTCTTTACCACATCAGCTGGACAACTCAAAGTAGTTGCTGAAAGACCTGACATAATAGAGGCCAAGGTGTGGGCATAGATATTGTCATTAGCTATTTGATTTTGAATAACAAAACGTTTTGCATGATCATAGCACGCTAATTCTCCCATATTCACCAAAAATGCTCTTTGTACATTTGGGAAAACTCCTTTCCAAAGTCCTCCAAAACCTTCTGTGCGCACAATCTTGTTTAAAGCATCAAGAGGGCCTGAATATCTAGGTTGGAGACCTTGGCTCACCAAACGGCCATCTGCTTGCATCCTCACCTTAACAAGATCAGCAGGGCTTGCCACTACCTGCACTACTAATGGCAAATAGAGAACTGACATTACTCATCAAACCAAGATGTCATGCATTAACAAATAAATCAAAATATTTTTATTGTTAAATTAATATCTGTTGCAGGAATTAATATCATTTGGCTACTAAAAATATCACTAAACTTTTAAAGGTGCCTAAAATCCCAAAGTTCCGGTGACCAGATGAAGCAGAAGATATAAGCAGGCTCAATAATGACGAAACCAATAATCTATATTCTTTGCCAGTGCCTCAACAAAAGTAGATTCCTATGGAGGGGTGAAGAAGCATAATATATATATATATATATATATAAGTATAAAGAAGTATTATATTCTGTAAGAGGAAAATGAGATCGAAGATCATATACTGCCCCCTTAATCAGGCCAAGGCTTTTGGGAAGCACAGACACTTCATGTAGAGTGCCATGTAGAGTGCCGTACCCATGTCATACCGGTGTCGTACTATAATTTTTCAGAAATTGCTCTTGTCACCTTGTTGTACCCATGTCCGTGCTTCCTTTAGCCAGTTGATATCCTCTATGGAACCAATGAATAGCTTAAGATTTACTCGTCAAACTAGAAGGAATGCAGGATGATTCTTTCTTATCCATAAGTAGGAACTCCATGACTATCAGCTATATACTAAAATGATGCCGGGAATAATTTTCTGGTTTTCAGAGAAGATGTAATGCTTAACTGAAGAAGCACCAAAAAAAAAAAAAAAACAACTGTCTAACACTAACAGAGGACCCTAAATACCAACTCGATCAATATATACAATGCAGGGTTGATTGTCTGTAATCATGGTAAATGTTCATTAAGGCATACATTTATAATAAGCAACCCTGTAGGATTTTAACAAATATTGTCTGTTGAATAGCAGTGGGTCAATTGTAGCAATTATTTGGTGTTCCTATGACTTATTCTTAGTTCCTCATCTCTTACATAACAATATTAGTAAATGGAAATGTTCACTATGGAGAGTAACTTAGGAGACTTGAACTGAGTTTTCTTCAATTTTCTTCTTAACAAAAAATCTATTCCTGTAACTTCTTAATTAGCACCTTCAAAGGGCGTCCCATTCCCATTACACACATTTCTCTAACCACTAATCACTTGCAGCTTTGAGTGTTAATATATGTATACATTTGAGTTTTTTTGTTTTGTTTTTTTTTTTTTTTTTTTTTTTTTTTTTTTTTTTTTTTTTCATGTTGGTACTGTCTCGATCACCATAGGTTTATAATATTATATCTTATTCTTAACTACAAAAAATAAATCTTTATTATTATTATTATTATTATTATTATTATTATATATTTAGTGTGCAAGTTCTTTACTAATATAATATGTGTACAGTCTAAACTATAAAATAAAAATTCAACCATAATTTTGGATAAATAAATAATAAAATAAAAAAGCTGAGGCTTTTACCTGAGCGATGACTCCGGAGAAACCGCCGGCGAGAGCCTTGGCAGAGAGAGAAAGCGAACCACCACCACCACCACCCCCGTCAGCGGAGACCACCGCATTCCTGAGATTCTCGTAAGCTACGATCCGAATGGGAGTGTAGAGGAGGTGTCTGAGAATCGCTGGGGACAAGCCCTTGTAGAGCCCTAGCGGACCTTGCTCCCGAACGATCTCCGAGGCGACTCGGAACGCGTTGGTCCTCGACCTCGACCTCGACTCGAGCTGAAGCCTGGTCTTGGTGAGGTCGATTGGGAAGGTCGAGGTCTCGGCAGCCATGGCCGAGAGTGACGTCAGCATTAGCTTCACGTGGATATTTTTGTGGGCCCGGAGCTGACCTCGCTCTTCTTCTCCGCTTGGTTTCATCTCTCACTCTCACTCTCATGTCTGTTCTTCTCTGCAAATGAAGCTTTATTTATTTAATCGTTTTGTTTTTTTTTTTTTCCCCTGTGTTTTCGATGGATAAACGACGTGCCGTTTATTGTTTATTTCTTGGGTTTTGGACCTCAAAAATGGGTTTTTGAAAGGCCTCTAAGAGGCCCAAATAGTATTGAAGGGAAAAAAGAGAGAGTGATGAGCCTTCGGCTCTTTGCCAATTAGAACACTTTTTATTTGAATTGATGAATAGCTTGTTTATGTTTGTTAATGTTAGCTTTTCCTTTTAGGGTTGTCTTTTGCATTTTAGGTCAACTCGAGACAAGCTCGTACGAAACTTGAACACCATATAATCTTGCAATAGCTATTGTTTAGTTTTAGCTTATTTTGTTAATGAAAAATTTTTAAAATGCAAATATATATATATATATAGTCAATTTTTAGTAAAAAAATAATAATTAGCAAAAAGTTAAATAAGTTGGCACCAAACGGACACCAAACATAACTTACTAGCTCAATTATAAAACAACATCAATATAAATCCACTTAAGATCAAGTTGTTGAGAAGCCACATATTCAATCTTAATGTGCGCTCCAATTCCGCTAATCATAATTGGCAATATTGTGCTTGGATTATTATTTTTTAATAAAAAAATACTAAAGTTGTTATGACTTCTATTATAAAATGTTTACAAACTAACATAATATTGAAGTGATTATTGGACTTTAACAATCTAACCAATGAATATTCAAATAAATTTTTGTATCCATAAAAAATTTAATTTTTGTAAGTCATGTGCATTTATATTTGCAATATCGAATTATCAATCATTTTTATTGATTTATTTGAAATTGGATAAAATTACAAGTACAATTAAAAAAAAAAAAGCAAGTATTTAAAGTCCTATATAGTTTATAAGTATTAAATGAATAAGGCGCGTGCGAACTATGTTTGGTGATAAAAATGTAAAAAGTTCTTATAACTTATTATACATGCGAATTTAGTAGTTGTGGATTCAAGTAATAGCAATAGGGTTCCAGTATTGTTTCACCTGTTAAAATCGGGAACTGGACTCAATTTTCGTTGGCCGTTCTGATTTTTAAAACAATTTTTTTTTTTGGTTTTTTTTTTTTTTCAAAAAAAGAAGAGCAATGGCAAAAGCAAAAGAGAAACTACTGTGAACTCCACTCCCCCAACACCATTTCAATCTCACAGTGGCGGCAAAACCCCACACACACAGAAAAATCAAAACTTGATGGCGACGGAGGGACCCTCCTCCTCCTCCGCCGTAGTCTGCAACCTAGCGATTCTCGACTCTCTCACCGACGATTCCATCCGACAAATCCACGATAGCTACACTGGCTTCTGCGCCACCACCGCGACCCTTCTCACCGGCGCCGGTGACCTCTCCGTCGGCCCCGAATTCATCGCTCACGTCCATTCCCTCTGCCACCACGGCCTCCACTCTCTCGTTCGCGACCACTTTCTCAAGTCACTAGAGGTATATATACATGTGTATCTATCTATGCAAGATTGTCATAATGCTCTCAATTTTCAAAGTTAGGGCACTATTTGTTTTGAAAATTTGTGCTCCATTTAGGGTTTCGTTATCTGTGTGTGCAGGAAATTTTTGAGCAAAATGGAGCTTCGAAATTTTGGCGCCATTTTGATGCTTACACCAATTTTGCACTTCTCTCCAAAAACCAACCCCCTGTATGTATAGCATCAATCTCTCTCTCTCTCTCTCTCTCTCTCTCTCTCTATATATATATATATATATGGCAATGTTACAAACGCTCAATAGCTTATTATTGGATTAATGTTTCAAAGTTTTCACCTTTGGATTATATGTTTTCATTCTTAACATGCACACAAAGTTTCGTATATTGGATGCTATTTACTATTTGATTCATACTCATGTTTTGTGGATATTTTTAAAATAAAGAAAGTTTTTTTTTTTTTAATAATTCAATTGTTTCAACAGGTGGGGAGAATCGTAGGTCTCCTTAAGTAGGAGACTAGATAATGCTACTGGGTTACAAGACTCTTGAAAATTCTAAAATATGGTGCTCCTGGGCACGTGCATAAAGTGCTTAGTTTGTCATGGTTGCCTCTGAATTACCTGGCAATTGGTTCTAATGGGTGGGGTCTACTAATTGTAGGTTTTACTAGCTAGAAGCGAGTCAAAGGCTCTTCTTTAGAGAGATTCCCTATGTTATCCAAACTTGAAATTTAAACATCTTATAGTTGTGTGTGTGTGTGTGTGCGTGTGTGTGTGTGTGTGTGTGTGAGAGAGAGAGAGAGAGAGAGAGATCAATTAAAATTCTTGATAAATATAAGGTATTGAATTGGAAAATTGGTGACTATGCACTTTTCTTTCTTTTTTTTTTTTTTGGAATTATACACACAATGCATATGGTGGATCATGAACTGGCGATCTCACCTTGTACATTACATTTACGACGGTAATAGAGAGAGGAGATGCCATTTAAGCTACAACTCATTGGCTTAATTGTGAAGTGCAGATATGCGAGAGTGAGGTTCAGGAAGTGTTGTGCAAAGCTCTAGAAGAGATATCTTTGGAAAAGCAATACCAGGAGAAGTGCTTGTTGATGTTGTCTCATGCTTTGCAGTCCTACAAGGATCAGATGTCTGAGGGAAGGCATCCTTCGGATGCGGAGAGAAGCCACCTCTTTTCTAGATACCAATTACTTGTGTCTTCAGTGCTTATGGCTAGTCTTCCTCGGCATTTTCCTGGTATATGCTTAATGATATATCTTGATTGATTACTAGTATTCTTGATCATAGTGCTTTTGCTGATTTTGTGTTGGCTAAAAACTAGACTTCAATGAATGCTATTTGGTAGTTAGCATCCTTCGTCTAAGTATCTTTTCATTTTGGCTCGTTCTGTGTGTTATGAAGATTGAAAGTTTGGGTGATGGATATTATAAATTCACATTTGATGCATCAAAAATTTATTTGGGTTGGGTTCAGGTATTGCTTGGATCTGCATGTCAGTATCTATAGCAAGTGAATACATTCTATTTGGTGGCTCAGTATAAAAGAAAACAAGCTCAAATTTTGATTTATAATTGTCAATCTAAATTATTTTGTTATATTCTGGCGCTCCCCTGTGCTCCCAAGAATCATAGATGAATGTATTCCTCAACAATTGATTGAAATGGGAGGCTGTAAGAAGTATCTACCATGTAGGGTTCTCAGGAAACCTACTTATTTCTATACCAAGGAGTATTTGAACTCATCGAGTAACTAGATATAGATGGGACAGCAATCATTGCTGTCTTGATGCACCATGTGTTGGATTGATCTTCTGCCTGAATGTTCTATTTGTTTGCCATCGCCCAGTTCTCCACTACACTAGTCAGTAGAAGGTCAAGTCACTCAACTGTAATTAGGTGTGCTTTAGGATTAAAACAATCCACTTTTATTTTTTTACCTGATTATCTACACTGGATATCTTTCGTTTTATGTTGTCTAAAAATTAGCTTTGTGTGAGTGTTTAACAATTTCCTGATTTTACTTTAATTTCTTCCTTCTTTTTACCTCCCAAATGTTCTTAGAGATACTCCACTGGTATTTTAAGGGAAGGTTGGAGGAATTGAGTACAATAATGGGTGGAGAGTTCAATGATGATGAATCTCAAGACAAAGATGAAATGGATTTAGATGAAAAAAGAAAAATCTCTTATAGGACAGGTGAAATGGATATTGATGAATGTTCTCACCAGGGTAGGTTCTTGGAGAACAATAAGTTGGTAAAGAACATTGGGAAGGTTGTTCGAGATCTTAGAAGTCTTGGATTTACATCTATGACTGAAGATGCCTATTCTTCTGCCATATTTCTGCTTCTAAAGGTGAGCATTTGTTCCATTTTTGCAATACCTGTCCAGCTTATTTCTTTTCACCTCTACATTGGCCTTTTTCTTTTCATTTCCAATATTGTATTGTTGTATTGGACATCCTCTTTTCCAATACTATATGTGAGAATCACATCTCACATTTTCTTTGTATGTAATTTGTCTTTGGGTCCCATCAAAATTTTCCTGTATGTGTGGCAGGCTAAAGTACATGATTTGGCTGGTGATGATTACAGAAGTTCTGTTTTGGAGTCCATTAAAGGGTGGATACAGGTATTTTTTCTTGTTTGTGTTGCCTTATTTTTTTAATTATCATTTTCTAAAATCCCTAATGTCTTAACTTGTTATCTATCCAAGATGTTTTCATTTGCATTGCACTTTTGATTCAATAAACCTGGTACTCGTTTTGAGTTAATGGATTAAATGGTACTGGTCTATACCATATGACAGATATTTTCTTGTCTATATATGTGGAAGGTTGTTGAACAATTGTTGAAGATCTTATAGTTGTTTCAGCCAGGCATATAATTATTTGGTTTATATGTAATTGGGTTTTTGATATAAATTATTTGTTAGTTATAATATGGGTATATACAAAATTGTATTAGTTCTTTGGTCATAAACAGTAATTTGATTTGATTTAAGGAGCTACTGTAATTGTCCAAAAGTTCTTCCTGCATAGAGTGAATGCAATCTGTAAGATGCTGTAAAATTGATATTGTTTTTCTTGCCATGTTTTGTATTTCTTCTTCTTATTTTTCTACTGTCCTCCATGCTAGTTTCTAGCTTAGGTATATATTTTTATGCTACTAATAAATGACTCCATATACTTGGAGTTATGTCTCCCAGGCTGTGCCTCTCCAGTTCTTCCGTGCACTTCTTGCTTATCTTGGTGACTCTGTTAGTTATGATAGTCCTTCATCTGGTCTCAAATCACCTTTGGCTTCACATCCTTCGTCATGCTATCCTGGAATTGATACTCCCTCTCAAGGACTTGTTAGATGGCAGTTGCGGCTAGAGTATTTTGCTTATGAGACATTGCAAGACTTAAGGATAGCCAAACTATTTGAGATAATCGTGGATTATCCTGACAGGTGATTCCTTTTACATTCTTAATCTGGTATTTTCCTTGGTTTCCTATTGTAGAAGTCAAGTAAATGTAATTGTTTATTGGTCAAGTTGTCAAATTGTGCACTGGTCTTGCTTTATTTTTGTTTCTTAAAAATGAGAAGAGAATTAAGATTCTTACAGTGGCTATAATTGCAACATAATTTGATGTGATGAGATCTTGATATTAACTGGAAGGTGAAATGCATGTTAATGTTTAATACAATCACTGCTTGAATGCCTGAAAGATTCTCCTGTGGTTGTCCTCATTCTGTTTTCCATTTTTCTTTTCCTAATTTTTTTTTCTAATAAATTTTGCAGCTCTCCAGCTATTGAAGATTTAAAACAATGTCTTGAATATACGGGACAACATTCTAAGTTGGTTGAATCATTTATCTCAGCACTGCAATATCGCTTGCTCACTGCTGGTGCCTCAACCAATGACATACTGCATCAATATGTTTCAACTATTAAAGCACTACGGACAATAGACCCAGCAGGTGTTTTCCTTGAAGCAGTTGGTGAACCAATAAGAGACTATTTAAGGGGAAGGAAAGATACCATAAAATGCATTGTGACAATGTTAACTGATGGGACTGGTGGAAATCCTAATGTATCTGGAAATGCTGGGGATAGCCTTCTTGAAGAATTAAATAGAGATGAAGAAAGTCAAGAGAATACTGGTGTTGATGATGATTTCATCACCGATGACAAGCAAGCATGGATCAATGCTGCCTGGTATGTTTATGCTATCATGGCAATGGATGATATGTAACTTAGTTGTACCTTTAAGCTTTCCTTGTCAGTTGACTGATATATGTCTCCATGAATTCTGCCTGTCAGCTGGGAGCCTGATCCTGTAGAAGCTGACCCATCGAAAGGTAGTAGGAACCGGAGGAAGGTTGACATACTTGGAATGATTGTTGGCATAATTGGTTCAAAGGACCAACTAGTCAATGAATATCGTGTTATGCTGGCTGAAAAGCTTCTCAACAAATCTGATTATGACATTGACTCAGAGATACGTACTTTAGAACTCCTCAAGGCAGGTGGTTTGTATATTGGAGTCTTTGATCTGTTTAATTAGCTCTCCTGGTTGTAGTTGACATTTGGCATTCTCTTTGTTGCATTAGAATTTTTCGCCTTCATTTTCATGTTGGTACTGTCATCCTGCAGATACATTTTGGAGAGAACAGCATGCAAAAATGTGAAATAATGCTCAATGACCTGATTGATTCAAAGAGGACAAACTCCAATATAAAAGCGACCATTGCTCAGACCCCTCTGACAGGTAGCATTTTGAAATTAGGAATGAGATAAACTATGATTAGGTGACACCTCATCAAATTTGATGGTGCTGCACCCATCTTCACATTCCATGGCAAGAATACTTTCCATATCCAAATCATTCAAATAAATCTACAAACTATGATGGATGGCATTTTGCTTGAATAAGTGTAGTATTATGATTTATATCTTTCTTTAGTAGTTTTTGGGACTACTTGTGCCATGATTGCCAATAGGCCATCTTAGTTTCTTATGATCTATTCATTTATGAAAAAATTTCAAGTAACCTTTGGTGAATAAATTCTTAGGGGCTGAGCCGGGGGCGTCTGCAGTGTCAATGGATATTCTTGATGCTACAATCATATCTTCTAATTTCTGGCCTCCAATCCAGGTATAGAGGTCACCACTGCTATCATTGATATCAATCATTTTAAATTCTGGTAGTTGGAAAAGGCATGATAATTTACGTGATCTTTGTTGACGGTCTCCTGCATGGGGTTTTACTAATAGTAACTCCGTTCAGTCCATTGCTGATTTTTTTTTTAGCCGTTGCTGTTTCTTTACAGAATAATTTTTTTCTAATTCTTTAGACTCCTTTGTGTTCATTGTACATGTGCATTAAGTAGTTTTATTTCAATAAATTTTTTCTTTACTTATTAAAAAAAAGGTTTTCTGGCAATATTACTTGACGTGCTATCTAAAGATAATTGGGCATACTTACATGATTTCTCATTTCTGCTATCACACACACTCTCTGCTGTCTCTGCATGAAGTATCTGTTTACACCAACACTATAGACCTATATCTGTCCCTTGCTAACAATATATATACTTTGGTTAAAATTTCTTCTTTTCAAATGACAATTTCATTTTTCCTTGGTGACAAATTATTTTTGCTCTATTAACCTTGAAGAAAATTTTCAGGATGAGACCCTTAATGTGTCTGAGCCTGTTGACAACCTGCTCTCTGATTATGCAAAGAGGTTTAATGAAATTAAAACCCCTCGTAAGCTTCTATGGAAGAAAAATCTTGGTACAGTCAAGGTATGGTTCAAAATTATAAAAAAATGCAATCTGATACACACACTGATATTTGGATTACTCCCATGTTTAAACAAAGCAAAATTTGTCCAGTTTTCCTTTATATCTGTCCTGAATCGGTTAATCATTCACTTTTTTTATTTATCATGGATGTGCAGTTGGAGTTGCAATTTGAAGATAGGGCAGTGCAGTTCACAGTAGCACCTGTACATGCAGCAATTATTATGCAATTTCAGGATCAAACGAGGTAACCATGGGAATTATCTGAATGCATTATATGCTATTCGTCAATATTGTAACCGCATTTGTATTTTCTACTTTCAGTTGGACCTCTAAAAATCTTGCAGCTGCTATTGGCTTGCCTGTAGATGTACTCAATCGAAGGATAAATTTTTGGATAAGCAAGGTATCTGATAACAGTCACTTACTCAATTAGTGTTGGACACTTGATAGATCTAATGAAAACTCCTGGATTGCTGCTGAACATACATGACCAATTCAATGATTCATTCTAGTAAATGATCGATTAGTGTTGGACACTCAATAGATTTTTAATAGCTGAAAAAAAATAAGGCTTACTTGCTTGGTTCAATTTCCTTTACCTCAGAACTTTCCACATTATACTGGCAATGGCAACAATCTTCTTTTATTGACTTTGTGGTTATTTTGAATTGTAGGCTTTGTTGCTTTTTTTGTGAAGTCAACCTTTTTGTTTTTTTCCTTCCAAGTACTGTTTAAATCTGCTCAATTAGGTAGAAATTTGGTAATCCATAAATTTTCAAATATATTACAATCTTCAAGGGCTGGGGTCAAGATGAAAACTAATTTTATTAACCTCCTTTTGTAATCAGGGAATCCTTGCAGAATCACTTGGGGCAGACTCTAATGACCATGTATTTACCCTGATGGAAGGTATGGTTGAAACTAATAAGAATGGTGGAAATAGTGGGAGTTGTGAGGAGATTTTAGTTGGTGATGACGAGGGAGAGAGATCTGTGGCCTCTGTTGAGGATCAAATACGCAAGGAAATGACTATTTATGAGGTATGTGATGTGAATTTGAGCATTATTTGACGTATTTGCATGAATGGTTGTTTGAAACTGTTCCGTTGTTTCTTTTTCTGAGTTTCCTTGTACAAATTCCAAATAGTCAGACTCAAGACCCTGCTTTGAAGGATAATTTCTTTTATTTATAGGGTTGGGTGGGTCTGGTGTTTCATTTTGGACTAAAGGCTATAACTAAAAGTTACTCTTAACTCACCAAGGTTAAGTAGAAGTAGATATACCCAGAAAAAGAGATGGGGAAGAACAGAAATTTCTCTCTTCACTCAGCAAAAAGCTAGCCTTAGATAATACTCCAGAATTGGATCATCAAACAACCTTTTAGGTTCCAGCAGATAATTTTCTGTTGTTGATCATAGCTTTGTCAAGTAGTAATTATTGAACTAGCCTTCCCAAGAGGGAAGAAAGAAAGCAATGGCCTACTCTGATAACCATGTTAGATTTGGCTAGCCCTGGGCAATCATTTGGTTTAAGTATCAGAATTAAAAGGAAGATTTACAAGTACTTATGCATCTGCATGAAATTTATTAATTGTCATCTTGTTCCATGAATAACTCTAAATCACACTTGCTTCTAGAAATTTATCATGGGGATGCTCACAAACTTTGGAAGCATGGCATTAGATCGAATTCATAATACTCTCAAGGTAAGAATTGTTCTAACAGGCTTCTTCAATTTTGATTTAGCTACAAATTTCATGATTGCTAAACTAAATTACTTTTTAACACATTGCTCTAGATGTTTTGCATAGCTGACCCCCCTTACGATAAATCACTCCAACAACTTCAGAGCTTCTTATCTGGTCTAGTTTCTGAAGAAAAGTTGGAACTGAGAGATGGAATGTACTTCATGAAGAAATAATGACTTGTCATTAAGCAAGTAGAGCTGGTTAGATTTCCTTTAGAGTTAAACTATTAATAGAGTGGAAAGGTCACTGGATAAGTTTCTGAAAGCACAATCTTGTTATATACTTTTCTGTTCTCTTCATTTCATGAGCTACTGTAATTGAACCTCATATATGCATTTCCTAATGTTTTAGGAATGTCTTCAGGAAGAGAGTGCTAAAATTTCAGAGTTTTTGCAATCTGTACATAGCCCTGTGAAGATGGCAATCTTTGTGGCAGGAGTGTCACAATTATCCTGAGTTCTAGTTGGGACGCTCATTGAACATCATCCTGTTTTCTGATGCAAGTTGCAGTGTCTTTTCGGATGGTTTCCAATGGATCTGTGGAGAGCAATTTTGGGTTATTCTTAAGATCATCTTCAATTCTCTGCAGAAAACAGTATTTTGGTGTGTGGAATTTTCTTATCTGGTCTAGTTTCTGAAGAAAAGTTGGAACTGAGAGATGGAATGTACTTCATGAAGAAATAATGACTTGTCATTAAGCAAGTAGAGCTGGTGAGATTTCCTTTAGAGTTAAACTATTAACAGAGTGGAAAGGTCACTGGATAAGTTTCTGAAAGCACAATCTTGTTATATACTTTTCTGTTCTCTTCATTCATGAGCTACTGTAATTGAACCTCATATATGCATTTCCTAATGTTTTAGGAATGTCTTCAGGAAGAGAGTGCTAAAATTTCAGAGTTTTTGCAATCTGTACATAGCCCTGTGAAGATGGCAATCTTTGTGGCAGGAGTGTCACAATTATCCTGAGTTCTAGTTGGGACGCTCATTGAACATCATCCTGTTTTCTGATGCAAGTTGCAGTGTCTTTTCGGATGGTTTCCAATGGATCTGTGGAGAGCAATTTTGGGTTATTCTTAAGATCATCTTCAATTCTCTGCAGAAAACAGTATTTTGGTGTGTGGAATATGGATGCACACAGAGCTGGAGTTCTGGAGAATAGGCATTCAAAATTGCAGGAATTTGAAATAAAAAAATCCTATTTGAGTTATTCTTAACAGGTTCCTTTGGCTTTGATCCATTAATTAGTAAGTTTATTATGATTTGGATTATTAATAGGTGTATAAGTCTTAAGTGCGAGCTCTGAATTTTAAGATGGCCCTGAGGCCCTTCTCTGTTGAAATTTGAAACTGCTGCATCTTTTGATGAATAACATAACAGCTACCAAAGAGCTTAGTAACATATGGAATCCATTGAATTTCTTTTAAGCGTTCCTTTTATGCTTTGAAGAATGTGAGCTTTCTGCAAAATTTATGATTCTAACAGGGCCTCAGATAGTCTCAGAAGGATTAGATAATGTGATTTTTTTTTTTTTTTTTTAATCATTGGCCCGGTCTAAAATGTCAACAAAATGATGCATAAGTGCAGATGTATGGCAGTAAGTCAGCAGATCTTCATAATTTCCCGATGGCAATCAATGTCATTTGTTCATCTTAATTGAAAGTTGAAAAACCTCAACATGATGTCTTGTGAAGAACTCACAGTTAGGTGGATTGAGATTCAGTGCAATACCCAAGAGCAATTGAATCAATTAGCTGATACAATTTTTTTTTTTTTTTTTTAACTTTTTGTATTGCACCAGATTATCCCAGTTTAGCAATGGTTCATGCTTTACCGTGTTCAAATGAGGCCCTATATTATTATGGGAACAAGCAAACCGTTCAAAAAGGCGTTATCTTTTTGGTTGTGATCTTCATAGTGTCTTTGTTTGAGAGAAAATTTGGTGGTATCTTTGAAAATTGTGAATTTGTGATTTGATGGGGACTGAGTGAGAGACGGCGTATCTAAATTTGATAAGTTCATCTTTTTTATTGTTTCCCGGATTTAGTTTAATCTTTTTAATAATGCTCATTTTTAAGGTAAAATGCCAGTGACCAAACATGTAAAATGTCACATATTTAATATCTTCAAAAATTGGACGTGTTTGGTGTGAAAATATTAAATATGTGGCATTTTACATGCCTTAGATTTATAGAGTTTAAATTTCAAATATATACTGGTTTTTATATAATTGAAAGGTAAATGAAGAGCCTCTTAATTATGAATCATGTGTTGTCTCGTGAGTTGACATTTCCTTGTCAATATCAGTAAGAAATTGGGCTAAACAAACATTGATAAAAATTACTACACATTTTTTGAACTAAAATAATAAGTTGAAAATTTATTTGAACTAAAATATTAAGTTGAAAACATGATTTCACTTTGAAATCGTATTTTCAACTCACAATTTTAATTCAAAAAATAGATGTGTAACCATATGTATAACAAACACTACTCAACAAATAATATTAAGATGTTATCCATTTGTTTGTAAAATGAAAAATAACCCATTTAATTTTTTACTAATCAAAATGTGTACATGATATCTTGTCATTTTTTAACAAATCAGTTTGGTGGATTGAGATTTTAAAATTTAAACATATATTTTTATATTTATAATTAAAGATTTTACTCTTCTCCGATTAAAAATAAAATAAATTAAATTAAATCTTCATTATAAAACTAATCCTATAAAATAGCCTTCATTCGTGTAAAAAAAAAAATAGCATTCCTCTGTTTTACTCAACACTAAATTAATAATTTTTTTTTTGAAGAGAACACTAAATTAATAATTTAAGAGACATAAAAAAATAATAATAATAGTAATAAATTAAGAACCCCGACATAGCCGTTGCCGTTACTGAACAAAATGTGAGACAAAAGATAAAACTTAGAATAAGCAATTTGACCGTTACAAAATCCTCAAAATCAAATCCCTCAATATACTTCACCACTGACCAGTCAAAGACGCAAAAGCAGTTTCAGTCCACCACCCACTACCATCAAAAAAACAATGACAGAACTCGAAATGGCCGAAGAGCAAATGCAACAGCTCAGATCCAAAGCCAAGGAGCACCTCCTCAGAGAAGAATGGGAAGAATCCATACTTGCCTACTCTCACTTCATCAATCTTTGCCAAGACCAAATCTCAAACACCCAACATCACTTAGACCCAGAAAACCTTTCCAAGCTCCACAAATCTCTCTGCTTAGGCCTCTCAAATCGAGCCGAGGCACGGTCCAGACTGAGAGAATTTGATGAAGCATTGAAGGATTGTGAACAATCTTTGAAAATTGAGAGTACCCATTTCAAGACCCTGCTATGCAAAGGTAAGATTTTGCTAAATCTCAATAGGTACCCTATGGCTTTGGACTGTTTCAAGACTGCTCTTTTGGATCCTCAGGCTAATGAGAATGCTGAAAGCCTTAATGGGTATCTGGAGAAATGCAAAAAGCTCGAGTTTTTATCAAGGACCGGAGGCTTTGATCTCTCAGATTGGATTGTAAACAAGTATCGAGGAAAGTCCCCAGAACTAGCCGAGTACATTGGTGCTGTGCAGATAAGGAAATCTGGGATTAGTGGGCGTGGCCTATTTGCAACAAAGAACATTGATGCTGGGACTTTGGTGTTGGTCACCAAAGCAATTGCTACAGAGAGAGGTATATTGCCTAGTGAAGATTCAGGTGAGAATGCCCAATTGGTTATGTGGAAGAATTTCATTGATAAAGTTACAAGTTCAATTGCAAAATGTCCTAGAACTTGTTATTTGATTAGTACATTGTCAATTGGCGAAGATGAGGACTTGTTAGAGGTTCCAGATATAAGTCTTTTTAGGCCTGAGGCTGAGGAGGAAAGTAGAGACTTGGATAAGAAGCTTGATATGGCTAGTATTCTAAACATCTTGGATGTGAATTCTCTGGTTGAAGATGCAGTTTCAGCCAAAGTTTTGGGGAGAAACAGTGATTATTATGGTGTTGGATTGTGGGTATTAGCTTCATTCATTAACCATTCTTGTAGTCCTAATGCAAGGCGTTTGCATGTAGGGGATTATGTGATGGTTCATGTTTCAAGGGATGTTAAGGCAGGTGAAGAGATTACATTTGCTTATCATGATGTGCTTTTGCCATTGGTTAAGCGCAGAGAAATGTCAAACTCATGGGGGTTTCAATGTAATTGTAAGAGGTGCAAGTTTGAGGGGGAAATGAGTGAAAAGCAAGAGATTAGAGAGATTGAAATTGGCCTTGAAAGAGGGATAGATATGGGTGGTGCAGTGTACAGATCAGAGGAATGTATGAGGAGATGTGTAGTGAGGGGTAAGCAGAAAGGCTATTTGAGGGCATCCTATTGGCCTGCATATTCTGAGGCTTATGGTTCACAGAAGTCAATGAGGAGATGGGGACAGCGGATTCCAGCTGTGGACGCGGTGGTGGATAGTTTAGTTGAAGTAGTGGGAAGTGATGAGAGGTTATTGAAGGTGTTGATTGAAGGATTGAATAAAAGTTCGGGGGTCTTGGACAAGGAGAGGGCTTTGAAGCTGGGAAGAGGAGTGTATGGAAAGGTGGTTAAGAAACAAGCATTAAGGACTCTACTTGAGATAGGCTTTTTTTGACAAACCTATTATCTTTTCATTGTTAACAAAATCCATAGCAACACACAAGTTCTACTTTCTTTTTCTTTTTCCTGCCACTGATCTGTTAACAAAGCTATTAGCCTTGCTAGCTAATACGAATTAGTTCGATTCGTTTTTCTTTTCCCTGCCACTTTGATTTGTTTAATAGCTTCGAGTTTATTACCTCAAGGCTCAAGCTAAAAAGCTACTTAGCTAGCTTCTGCTTTTTCTTTTTCTTTTTTTGGTTGTTGTTGTTGTTGACATGTTGTTAACAAAGCTATTAGCTACACACAAGTTCCTTTCAGTTTTCTTTCTGGTACCACTGATCTATTTAATTGCTTCAAATCAGATTATACAAAGATATTGGCCTATTAACTAATACAAGTTCTATTCGTTTTTCTTTTTCTTTACACTTTGATCTGTTTAAATGCATCGAGTTAGACCACCTCACCCTTTTAGTGTATTGGGCATTTTATGGTGTTTGGCACAACAAAAAACACAAGATAATAGAGAAAATTTTCTATGATCAGCAAAAAAGAAACTCATAAAGCAAAATAAGCTTTCCCTCTATGAAATTAATTTTTCTGAATGAAAGTTTGTTCATATAACTAAAAGAAATATTAATAATTTTCCAGCAAACTATAATTAGTTTCCGACTCACTTTCAAAATTAGACCCAAACATTGAAAAATAAGTTCGTTTTCCCAAATATGCTTTCCAAAGTTCATGCTATTTTCCAAAAAAAAAAATGTCGAAATAAACAGAAATTTGCTTTTCAAGGAGAAAAATTTCGAAAGTGTAGTTTGCTTTTGCTCAAAAAATAAAAATAAAAATAATAAATAATAAAACAAAGAAAAAGAAGAAAAGAAAGTGTAGTTTGCTTGGTCAATAAGGTCATTGTGCCAAATCTAATCCATGCTTCAAGTAACCATAAAATTCTGGGCAATTAAGATTAATTGGCTAATTTCTTCTTTTAGACAAGACCATCATATTGAGATCCATATGATTACAACTTAACATCTATTATAACCAAACAAGTTGAGAAAATTAGTGGAAAATATATCATGTATCGGTTATATATATCAAGAAAAATATATTTTACTTTCTAAGGATGACAAAAATGTCCCACCTACTCGACCCACCTTATCCATGTTCTCTATTATGTGGAATTTCCAACCCAAAGAGGGGATAGGACAAGGAAGATAACGAGTTTGTCTGCATCGTCTTGTGTGTGTATTATTTAATTTTCTCTTTGCTCATACTCATTCAGATCTCTTTGTTCCCACTCTCCATGGTCATTTTTTCTAAATGACATTTATTTCCTAGAACCAGTCCCTTTTGCACCTAATTTTGTGCATAGATTTCAAAGTTAGGGTTATTTTCCCATTTAACACTACCATTAAATTTTATTTATTTATTTTTTTAAAATTTCCTTTTTGAAATTTGTTTTTGTGAATGAAAGTTTGTTCATATAATTATGTGAAATCAAAGGAAATATTAATAATTTTCCATAAAACAACAAAATAAAATTTCCACTCATTTTCAAAATCAGCGTCACACACTAAAATACAAATCCTTTTATCCAAAAGGCTTTCCAAAGTCCATGCCATTTTCCAAAAATATTATTTTCTATTGAAATAACCGCAAATTTGCCTTTCTAGAAGAAGGATTTCATTAATTACAAAAGCTTAGTTAACTAAGTCATGAAGGTTATTAACTTAGTATGCCTAAGTTAGTCAATGTTCTTAAGTAATTATAAAAGTCCCAAAAATTAAGATTAACCATCTAATTTTTCAGTCAAGTTTAATTAGCTAATTTTTTAGTCAAGACCAATAGAATCGGATCCATAAAATGGTAGAACTTAACATTTATTGTGTAATTAGACCAACCCATACATACATAAAGACCGTAAAAATGCCCCATCTTGGCCCACCCTGCCCCAAAGAAGGGACAGGACAAGAGTTTGTATATCTCTTTTATTTAATACATATTTAAATCACTTATTTATATAACCCCTTTATTTCTTCTCCCATGTCCATCCTATTAACATCGAATTCCCCAAATTGAGAGGGTTGCAAAATGCCTCCACCCCAAGCCCTGACAGCCCCATCGTGAAGGTGAAGGCGGACGAGACAGGAACAAGGCATCCATAATCAGATCACATCCCACTGTGTTGCCCTCACTAAGAGTATGCACTCATGTTTGGGAGATTGGAGGCAACTGGGTTGGACTGTTGCTGGCTTGAATACTAATAACACTGTTTTGCAATGATACCAATCGTGCGCAATTTTCTCATTTTTATTAGTAAAAAAAAGCAGTATAAACAAATGTTTCATTTTTATTTTTTGACAGGCATTAAAAGAAATCAAACAGAGGACAACTATCCAATTGCAAACCAAAACCCTGTAAGAATCTGTCCCCTTTCAAGGGCCATAATAAGGCAATGTCATACTGAAATCCATTTTCAAGAAAACATGAAGACCCTTCTCCAATCTCAAATACCAGACATTCGCACCAGCTTATTGTAAAGAATGCGGTCATCCCTACCGGTGTTGCTCTCTAACAATGCACTTTGCACAAGTTCCTGATGCATGAGATACATTAGCTACCAGACAATCAACACAAAAATATCGAGCAAGGAATTAAAAATAAAAAATATGGACAAAACCCAAAAAGAATCATATATGGAAGAATAATTGAATAACAGATTTTTTTCACCTTCACATCCCTGTGTGAGAGGAAATTCCCCAAGTTGTGGATGATCAACCTCATATCTTCAACCTGAAAGACAACAGTTGCTCCTTACCACACTAATCATCATGATATCATGAATATGAGAGAGAGAGAGTACAAATAAAATATTTACCCTAATGTAGCCAGCTCGATTTCGGTCAAAAAACCTAAAAGCCTGTTTCAAATTTGAAAACTAACATTAATATAATAACAAGTGCATGCAACAAACATGCTATAACAGAAATTGGGAAATAACAAAAGGGGGCAAAGAGTTCCCAAAAACATACCTGTAATAATTCTTTATCGATAGCAACCTCCGTCACGGCAGAAGTTTCTTTCTTAACAGTATCAGCGGAAGTTTCTTTCTTACTGGTATCATCAGCCTTTGAGTCTGTCTTTTCATTCCCATCAGACTTGAGCTCTGTCTCAGCAGCTTTTGGTTTCTCTTTCTCCTTCAAAGAGTCCTCTGCTTTATCTTTATCATTTCCTTCCACCTTTTCAGGTGCAGCATTCACATCAGTCTTCTCTTCTTTATTCACAATAGGTAAGTCATGTTGCGTACCTGACTCCTCCATTTCTTCGTCCTCTTCAGGATCTTCCTCTGGATCTTCATCATCTGTTTCATCTTCCATCTTCACCACATCCTTTTCATTTTCCATCTTCACCACATCCGTTTCATCTTCCATCTTCACCTCATTAACATGATCAACAGATTTATCCTCCTCCTTGACCTTGGTTTTGTCATCATCTGGTTGAGCTGTGTTCAACGTTTCAGACTTAATATCTTGCTCTTTCACAGGGAGATCACTGGTCTTTGCTCGCTTCACCGGTGATTTGTTATCCTTTTCCTTTTCTTGAATTTCATCCCGTTGCCTCTTACGTTGATTTCTTTTTGTCACAAATTTTACACGTAGTTTCTGCACACATGCACACCCAAAAAATAAGCATGTAAATGAGGATGCCTCAGTAAAGGAAGCCAGTAATATGCATATTGACATAGTCCATAACAAACCTGTAGAAATGTTAAAATTCGACTACCCATCTGATATTGAAGCATTTCATACAACGACTCAGCAAATAATGACAACTGCAAGAAACATGAAACACAGTGAGGAAGAAACAAGAAGCTATAATCTTGCTAGTTATACAAGGTCAGACGCAGAGAGAGAGACAGCATATAAGAGAAATGGATGAAGCAGGAGAACAAACCTCAAACGTTGATTCTAGCATGTCCTTGTCAGTGTAATCCAGGAGTGAATCCAGTGAAAGTGACAATGAACGAAGCTGTAATGGAAGATTCATAGTTAGACAAGGAGTACAAACAAGCTACATTAGATGGGATGAACATACAGAATATATTTGATTATGTACATAATGATGTGTAGGATGGCAAAAACCTACTTTGGATTCCTTGCTCCATTTGGTTTGTAAAATCAATCCAGGGTGTCGAGGAGGTTCTTCAGGCTTTCTCTTTTCTTTCAAATCTTTATTTGATTTGTTTCTAGAGTCATCTTTTCCATCATTTTCTTTTCTCACTCTCTCATCTTTAGATTTATCCCCATCTTTTAATTTTCCCTTCTTGCCATCATTTTGAGGAACTTTCTTCTTGTCAGCATCAGTCTCCACTTTAGACACTACGCCACTTTTCTCACCAGTTTTTCTTTCATCCTCCTCCTTATCATCCTTGTCAGCCTTTATCTCTGTTTTGCTTGAATCACCATCTCCTTGCTTCTTAGTCGCAACTGTTTTGGAGTCGGTCTTGGGAACTGTTTTCTTTTCAGATCTTTTGACCTCACTGACCAGATTTTCAGCATCTGCTGCTTGCCTCTCTGTGTTTTTGGTTTCATGCACTGGCTGAACTACCTTTATTTCATCCCCATCAGCATCTTTCTTAGTTCCAGGAACCCCATCACTGGATTCCAAACCAGAGACCTTTTTTTTAGCTATCCTCTTAATTATTTTTTTCTTTACAGTTGTTTTTACACTGGTACCTTCCACAACTGCAGCACTGCTTGGATCTGAATTATCCTTTGGTTTATCTTCAGTACCTTCATTCTGAGCAGTTTTTCCTGCTGGAACCTTTTTTACCACCTTTTTTCTTACAAATGTCTTAGCAGGAGTAACTGACTTATCCTGTTGATCAGGTATCTCTGAGTTTGCGTTCTTCTGTCCATTATCCTTCTCATCCAGCTTGTCATTTTGTTTGCTGGCACTACTACCAGCTGTCTTATCAACAACCTTCTGCTTGACAATCTTCTTTATGATCTTCTTCTTCCCAGGCTTCACGCTGCCACTTGTCTGAGCAACAGCAGATTCATCCGGTTCCTTTTTCTCCACATTCTTGATTTCCTCGCCTGTTTCAGCCCCATCTTTTTTCTCAACAATTTTGTTATTCCCATCACCCTTTTCTTCAGCTGTAGTAATCCCTTTCACACCATTTCCATTTTTCTCCTTTTTGTTAGAATCTTCTGCTTGTCCAGAGGATGCGGACTCTTTCTTTTTTTCTGATTTGTCTAGTCTTTTGACATCTTTTGAGGAATCCTTTTCCTTATCTAAATTACAACACCCCCAAAAAAAAGAAATCAATTTGATAACTGATGACTAACATAAGAACAAAAGAGATATCAAATAAAATGAGACCATGCACAACAAGTTACCTTTCAGCCCATCTTTCTTCTCTCTAGACCTCTGAAAAGAATACAGCATTATATTAGTAAGAAGAAAGCAGCAAATCCAAAAGACCTAGGCAAGAATAGACATGATTGCCAAACATTGAGCACTAATGTTGCTCTAAATAGAGCCAGAATGTTAAATAATACATAACCCCATGTAATTGGTATTAAGACTTTAATGGGATGAATTCAGCAATGTTGTGTCCGGAATCTAAAGATATTTTGATCAACCCACTTTTCAATTACATGCCTATATCATGAGAGCCAGATATCAAGTTCTTTCCGTTCAAAAATGTGTGTATTGGAATTGACAACAAGCATCACACTCAAAGTGCATTAGTAACAACATTTTCAACAACTGAATTTGATCTGCACTCAATCTCAGAACAGATATCTGTCCAGGTATCTACTTATGCGCATAACTACATGCACATATTTTGTGTTTGCCTCTGCCAGTGTGTGAATTAGATGTCTTTTGGCAACGAACTTGAGCATGAGTAAAACTGATCAAAAAAAGCTTCAAACAATATAGCTACAAACCTCTTTTTTCAAAGAAAGTTGGCGCTCTCTCTCCACAACAGCCTTCTTGTGAGCAAGCCATTGGTCTTTCCATGCATCCAAAGAAGGGAGACATTCAGACAAATCTGGAACAAATAGTACAGTGACCTCCTTATGGCTAAAAAGTCCATCCTTGCCAAGTCTGTCATAGTGTATCTGCAAACACCAAGTAGAATTAAAAATTAACTTTCTGGATCAAGTAAACACACGCTCGTAACCAAAAACAAAATCTCTAACTACAACCTAGAAACATCAAAAGAGTTCAAAAACGCTACATATTGCACTGTCTCATCTGCATCATAACCAAAAAATAAAATAAAAAATAAAACTTTTTTTTTTTTTGGTCAACAAAGATTATACCTAAAAAGTTATAAACAAGGAGTCTGAACCTGTACGGTAAAATATTACATATTGAAGTAGCCAAGACTCCAAAAAAAAAAAAAAAAAAGGAATAAGCTACCAAACCTCTTCCAGACCCCATAAAAGTGGAAGTTTTGTACAGTAGGTACAAATTTGTTTTTGGAAGTAGCCAAGAATATAGATGTAAATGTAATGTTTGGGGAAATATCTCTGTTAGTGAAAATATAGGTAGGCTAATTTAATGATTTAGTATATGTTTTGACAACTAAATCATCCTATAATTCATAAAAATAAGATCTCAATAAGAAAACAAATCAAACATAAAGCAGAAGCTTGAAGAAATTCATTCCAAAGTCAGCCACCTTAGATAACCCAAAAGGCCTACTGAAATAAGCTATAAAAGCCACAACAAGTATGCTCACTGTTGTAACAAAAATTCAAAGAAACTGAAGAGGTCCTAATAAATGTAACAATCATCAAAGGAAAGTTCTACCTCAAGAAAACGATTCCAATGACGGCAGTTCTGTAAATCAAGTTGAGTGACATCTTTTGCATATCTACAAAGTAAAAATAACTTCAAGTCATTTGAAGAACATTTCTAGACATCCTCTACAACAAATATCAGCCAGCACAAACCTATGGACTGTTTGAATTAAAGAGGTATCATCAACTGATGGGTCAACACCATCAGCAGGATTCCATTGACCACCAATTGTCATGAAAGACTGGTCCTTTTTAAGCAAGGCAAACCGGAGGATATTGCAAATGTGGGGTATGCGATCATCAGAACTTTTTTCGGATGACAGCTCCTCCAGAGCATTCTTGCTAAGTCCGCTCATCAAAATCATCTGAACCAAGAAGACAAAGAAACCTTAACTAATCATAACAAACTTTAATACAATTCATCATCCAACAGCAGCTTTAAAATATTAAAATGGTGACAAAGCACATAAATAATGGATCCATCATGATAAAACATATGATAAGGGGACCCTCATCCCTCTTCCTATGGGCTCTCCCACACTTTTGGAGATCCTGAACATGTAAACTTAACTGTGCATTCCACTGATAAAATTTCAACAAAATGAATGCTCAAATGGACCCAAAAAACCATGCACTCTAATCAAAATTAGTAGATCTAACAAATACTTTTTGATTAAGAAAGATCCAATTTTTTATCAATCCCACATGAGGCATGAGGGCTTTGAATGTTTTACTTCAGCCCAAATTGTTTCTTCTTTTCTAGTTCATTAGTGAGTTTTTGCCCCAAGTGGAACCAGAAGGGGAATTGAACTAGTGACCATCGGTTCATGAAGCATTATACCCAAAATTGTACCACCCCATGAGGCATACCTTGCCCCAAACTATTATAAGTCATGCAAAATCTTTGCTAAAGGGGGAGAATTCATGACAACCTATCTTGTAAGAGACATCATGATAATTTTTTTTCCTTTGTGTAGCAAACCATGCTTTAACATTTTCATCATAATGCAACAAAGACTTGGTTCTCATATGATTTAAAAGCGCAATTAGTTAATCACCAGCAAGTAGCAACAAGTCCACAATGCCCAAGAATATGAAAGACAACCAATTTATGGGCTTACAACTTCCTCATACGATATAATTATTATTAGAATAACTTAAAATCTCAGGTACTCAGGTCTAAGCTACTGTGGGCAGTTATTATTGATTCCAAAAGCTGGCAGAACCTTAACAGCATCAATGGAATAAATTGTCCACTGCATAGTGCATTATCTTTAATTGAAACAAGTATAGTTTTACAATTTTAAATTTAAAAATGCAGTCTTTAATTGAAACAGATATAGTTTTATAATTTTAAATTTAAAAATGATTTACCTTTGCATTCCACACTATATTTCCATGTTCTAATTTTGTAGGTGCTTCAGCCAAAAGCTCAGCAGATGGCTCTTTCAGCTCAGTTGCCTTCTCTTCTTCAACAAAATCATGCTCAAAACTGCTCCACTCAACAATGTATATAAAAAATAAAAATCTTATCTTACCCTTCTTTCAAAAAATAAGTAATACAACAAACATCCATTTGGTTTTGAGAAGAAGTGAAGTGAAGAAACATAGAATATTAGAAATCACAAAACTAGTTAAAGTTCAAATACTTGTTCTGAGATGCAATATTTGTTTTTTTTTTTTTGGCCAGAAACTGGACCAAACTTTTAGAAAAACAAGTAAAAGGTTGTTTTACTACTGTTCTTTCTTGTACATATTTTTATGCTATTTCATTCATCTTGCATAAACTAGTCTTTTTCAATAAAATTTTTCTGACTTAAAAACCATTAAAATCACAAACTGCCACTTGCACCAAAAAAAATTAAAGTTACAAAAGCATATTCTGGATAAGCATAAGATAAACTTTGCAAAAATCATTGAAGTAACAGCATAAAAGAGCGGCACCTGACAGGAGTGTTGATGGAAAGTCTAAGATTCTCCTTTGGCCAGTTCACAATAGCCTAAAAAAATAAAACACCACATTAAGGTAATTATTCAACTATCTACTTGACATCTTCAAAATAAATGATAAAGACTAACCTTTGAAAATTCTGGGGACACAAAGAGTCTAGGATATCTCTTATCAAGTGATAAATAATCCCTCTCAACATCTACCAAACTAAATGAGTGAACCTGCAAATAGACAGCATTCATCACTGAAAGGAATGAAATACATGTACATGCCCAGTTTCAGAAAAACATAGCAGCATGCACCAAATACATAGTTCTTAACAGGGAGGGAAAAAAATCTCATGATCTTCTTTCGTGTTTCAAAATTCAAATCAGTTCTTCCATAAAAAGGAAAACTTCCAAAATTGAAATGGCTCTTCATAAACATCGACCATCAGGTAAGAATAAAATAAATCATACATGCAAGTCTACTGGATTTAACATAAGGCCAAGGTCACAAATCCTAGAAAAGAGGTATGCAGCACTTTCTCCATAAAAGCACGTATAAATCAATCCGATGCACCAAACGAATGACCAAAAGATTGAAGGGAGAGATATTGTAAGAATGGAGAGTAGATAAGGAACAAGAAGCCAAAAGAAAAACCCAGATCTAAACATTCCCAACCAGAGCTAAAAGATCAACAGGAGGAAACATGGAAGGAAAAAGGCCCAAATTCATAGCAATACAAGGAATGGTCAAGAGTGAGAAAACTCCCCAGAAGTAAAATCTGCATCCCAGAGCGAAAGACAAGAGAGCAATATGAAAAGAGTAAAGCCACAACTAAGAGCAATAACAGGAAGCAACAAGAATGAACCCAATGAAGCCCTCAACTCCACATCCCCACAGGAAAAACAGCAGATCCTTGAAGAGGAATATTCTCATTATCATTAAATGTCTTAAGCTCTTTACTAGTATTTTTTTTTTTTTTTTTACCTTGCAGACATATTCTCTCCTTTTTTCTTTAACAGGTGAATGATGCCTTCAGCAGAAGAGAACACCAAGTTAGTTACAAGGGCTGCAAGATACACAAGCAGCTATATATTCAGAACTTGAGCAGGACGCAAAATAAAACATCAAGATCCACCTATGTAAAGCATCATGATGTGGGGAATCTCGTCGCAAAGATTTCCCCTCCTTCACCGAAGAGGAACCACGGCGGTCCCTAGAGATTCTTGCTGGAGTTCGATCACGCCTGGCTTCAAGTCCACGTTTGCGCTCTCGTTCTCTCTCCTTCTCCCGTCGTTCCAACATGCGTTCCCTTTCACGCTCTCTTTCTCGTTCTCGTTCCCGTTCTCGTTCCCGTTCCTTCTCCCTTTCTCTGTCTCTATCTCTCTCACGCAAACGCTCCCTACGCCGCTCCTCCTCCCTTAGCTCGAACTCTCTAAGGTAACCAGCCCTGTCATCCTTGTGATCCTCAATTCTTGGATGACCACCACGTGATGACACACTGCTTGGATAATCCAATTCAAGAGATGTGCCATGAAGCCCTTTTCCAGTGGCATAGTCCCTACCAGGAGGCAGACTCACTCCATATCCAGGATTTGAAGAACTCTGTGCATACATGAGATCTTCCGCATTTCTCCGTGGAGCTGCCCCTAATATCGATGGAGCTTGTTGTCCACTATACGAAGAAGCACTAAGCATTGATAAACTGCGAGGATCAGCATCCATCCTTCCTCCATAAGAGAGAAGATCTTGGGTGGGATGACGACTTGCAGTACTTCTTGCTGCAAGATAATCTGCTTGTCTGCCAGAAATGTGTTGCTACTCAGTGTTGTAAGGAATATATTATTATCTTATATAGCTGTGCATAGACTATCACCATTGAGAGTAAGCCCACTTCATTAAACAAATTTAAGGATGACCTTGACCCTTCATTATTGGGAAAAGGATATAATTTATAAAGTGATTATAGTTGCTACAAAGAGGAAATTCATTTGAACAAATCTTATGGCTACCATATATCAGTCAGAAAGCTGAAAGTACCTGGCACTCCCATCCAGAGATGCAGATTGCAGTGATTGAGCTTTTAACAATTGTTCTTGTCGAAGCAATGCTTGATCAATGCGATCATACATCTCATTCTGTTGATTTAGATAACAAAAACAAAGATCATTATCATTATTTACACATGCACGAACAATAAGTAAAAATTTCATATTTCATTAAATAAAAATACTAAGAAAAAATCAAGCAGAAACTAACAGATTTGTTGAAACAATGACAAAAGGCATTACCTGATGTTGACTAAAACCAACTGAATCAGCATATCGCCCTGTTGGTTCACTTTGCAAGTCCCTACCAACATAGGCACTCTGTCGTTCACCATATTGTCGTCTGTCTAATTTAGAATAATCTGGAACCTTCTCAGCATATAATTGATCACCTTTGTGACTATATCCATGGCCTGAGGAGGAGACATAGTCAGTCGATGCAAATTTAGGTGAATCTTGTATAGCCGAGGCATAGCCACCACGACCTTCCAAAGCTGACGATCCAGCACCTTTCACATTCAGTGCTGCAACCTACAAAGAGAAAGATTCTGCATGTATTAGCATCACACCAGATGATTCACTCAAAATTTCAACAGCTAATAAAGCCAAAACTCGGATGAGTGAATCCAATGTAGTCAAAGGCAAAAGACGACCTTAAGGCACTAAGGCCTTGTATTGCCCAAGGCGAGAGGTGCCAAAAAGGCGCTAGCCCAAGTGAAGCAAGGCGCTAAATTCTAAATATAATTTTTAGTTTTTTACATATTTATAGCATAAATATATATACATATATATTAATGTACTGAAAATTATAATCAAGCCTCTCTTACTTTGTTCCTGATTGATAGGAAAACCAGTTTTTGGGTTGAATTCCAACAGATCCCCCCAACCACCCCCCCCCTCAAAAAAAAAAAATAATAAAAAGTTAAAAAGACAGAGTAGTAGAGGGAAAAAAAAGAAACAGGGGAGAGTTGCCATAAGAGAGTAGAGGGGGGGAAAACTGACAGAGGAGAGCTATCAGGGAAAGAAAGAGACAAAGCAGAGCTGCCATGAGAAAGGAGTAAAGACAAACAAAAACAGAAAGAAAAGAGAGAAGGGGTAACGAGAGGTAAGACTGTAAGAGAGTAAAAAAAGAAAGTAAAAAGGTAAGCATTTTAAATGTAGAAATAGATTAATGTAATAAAAAATAAAAATAAAACTCAGTGTGTTGGGTGGCCGGTAACTGTTGTAGTGTTCAAAACCTGTGTGCATATGTTGCGAGGTGGAAAATATGTTCAAAGTGAGCACCTCACTGAAGGTGCCTTGCCTCAGTGACTTAGAGGCACTTTTATGCCACCTCGCCTCGCCTAAGCGCTCACTTGAAACACCTTTGACTACACGGAGTGAACCACCAAACAGCTTACAAATGATTATTGCAAAGTTGTCAGGATACAAGCAATCAATGAGATGTAACTTGATGTTATGTGCAATATGAAATTATAGTGTTCTGAGACTTTAAACAGTCTGTGGCATAGGGACATACTTGACAGGAGATAAACACAGGAGGAAAAGAGATTCCCTACTAATGCTTTATTGGAAGCATATAGTCAATAAGAATTACATGGGGCATCAAGGTCATAGGACAGATTAATGTTTTTATCATACTGAATTTTGATCTGAGCATCATTGCTTGGGCATCAATGTCATAAGACAGTTGAATAAAACAAATTATAAACTCCTTGGAAGCAGACAGATAAGAAACTCAGTGCAACAGGCAAGTAAAACAGCTAGGAAAAGGTTTTGTTGAGCCGCTATGACGTGAGGCAAGGTAATGAGAAGTGCGCACACACGCACACACATATTTTAAAAGTAAACCATTCACCTGCTGAGCACCACTTAAAGCAGCCGAACCATACACAGAGCTATACTGTCCCCCATAGTGAGCCGCAGTTGAAGTATGAGGTCTATACCCACCAACGTCAGCTTCCTGAGAGCCAACCAACATTGATGAATGCCGAGCAGCCAATGAATGCTGAGAACCCCCATCAGGGCCTCCAACAGTACTGCCAGAGTAAGCAGCTCCCAACTACAAAATGCAATAAATAATGATAAATGAGACCGCCACTCTATCAACAGAGACCAGGCACATTACACATGCCCATGTGACACCAACACCTCAAAGTTTAGACACAACAAAAATAACTCTATATATACCAACATTTGTTATTAAGGCAGTTAAAGAACTACCTTAAAATGGCTTCTAAGGGTACAATATACTCATAAAACCATTTTCTTGTAACTAAGTCATTATAGCAAGTAAATTTACAATCTTTTTAAAGAGTCTAAACAAGAACTTCTAAATTACAAAATGGTTGCCAATATAGAGTGAAGCATTCTACACAATCAAGATAAAAACCAGTAACAAACAGAAATAAAATAAACTACATCATTTTTATTTGGAAAAAAAATATTTCCTTGATAAATAAGAACCACTATTGAAATGGAGATACCGGCATTTGTTATTGAGGCAGTTAAAGAACTTCCTTAAAATGGCTTCTAAAGGTACAACATACTCACAACCATTTCCTTGTAATTCCATCATTATAGCAAGTAAAAGTACACTCTTTTTTAAGAGTCCGAACAAAAACTTCTAAATTACAAAATGGTTGCCCATATAGAGTGAAGCATACTACACAATCAAAATCAAACCCGGTAACAAACAGCCAAAAAAAAAAAACTTTCCTTGAAAAATAACAACCACTATTGAAATGGAGATACTGGCATTTGTTATTGAGGCAGTTAAAGAACTACCTTAAAGGTACAATATACTCATAACCATTTACTAGTAATTCCATCATTATGGCAAGTAAAAGTGCACTCTTTTTTAATAGTCCAAACAAGAACTTCTAAATTACAAAATGGTTGCCCGTATAGAATGAAGATTCTACACAATCAAAATTGAACCCAGTAATAATCATTATTGAAATGGAGATATAAACACAAAGTTTTCCTAAAAAAATATACAATCTAAACAATTTAGAGGGTCTATAAGACCTAGAATTAAATGGGTATTGCTAGTTCCAATAATACATAACCACTCAAACAATGATCTCAAAAAACAGCAAATTCAGCTCGATAACCAATACCGCCATACCATTAAATATGCAATTATTCCTATCCCTCCATATTTCCCACATTACACATACAAAAAATCTTGTTCAAAACACAGCTAAAGATAAAGTTTTTCGCTTTGATTAACAGAAAAGAAACTTACACTAGCGCCATACGCAGCCGATTGAGCCGCATACGATTGCTGCCCAAACGCATTGCTCCCTCTCGAGGAGTACATGATTCTTTCACAAACACACAGAGATATAATTTACCAAATAAATATTAATCTGCATTAAAAATTTGCACCCAATAAAACAAAAATTTCTGATTCTTTCATAATCGGATTTGAAAGAAAGCAAAAAAAAATAAAAATCGAAGCTGAACAAAAGTTAAAAATTTGTGCTTTGCAATTGAGGGATGAATTGCAGTGTGAAATTACCAAAGCGGAAGATATAGAAAGCGAAACCCTAACGAAGATTGGTGGTGATGGAGCTTACCGAAGATAATCGAAGGTGAATTTTTTTGTGTGTGTTCGAGGTTCGAGTAATCGAAAACCCTAATTCTCAGAGAAGAGAGAAAACGATGACTCAGAAAAGACTAAATATGAGAGAATGGATGAATGAGAGAGAGAGTGAGGTGTAAATACGTGTAGAAAATATCGTTGGGGCGTTTTGTGGGCTTTTCTAAAGAGAGATTCATTGGAATGGAAATTTGGCCCAAACTGATATCTCAAAAGATTTGACTTGGGCCGAAGGGTTTTTTTTTTTTTTTTTTTTTTTTTAAATTGTGGAAGTGAAAGGGGCTTATAAGCCCTAAGGGTGTATGCGGTTCGATGTGGCCGGTGTTGGGAGGGGTTTTTGCACCGCGTCGACCTCATTGGTTTTCGTAAAGTTTAAATTGTTGAAACGATAATCGGATGTCGAATACCAGTAAAACAAAGAGAAAGAAAATCTACATGACCACAAAGTGAATATGGGATCTCATAAGCATATTGGAGATCCTAAGCACTCAACCACTTCAAGCCCAAACTACCAATCAAACCCAATGGAGAGAGAAAGCAAATATGGGATCTCAAAGGAGAAATAGAAAATGGATATGCTTTGACCCTTCGATCAACATGACCACCACTCGTAATGGTTTATGACACCATCGCTTAACCCCCGCAACACAGTATCTCTCACTCTCATGGAGGCTCAATCTTCACCATCCTATTAGTGATCAAATCAAAGTGACGCACATAACATTTAGATTAGAAAGCTAAGGAGTTGGGAGAGAAAAGGGTATTTAAAATTGATGAGAGATAAGAGAATGACAAAATAAAAAAAAAGTTTCAAACAACCACTTAAATGACTCTATAGTCTCATCATAAAGTAAGGCTGCACCAAAGATAATTGATTGTTTGTGGTGATTAACCCCAACGAATGGAGCAAAGGGACGATCATATCTATTTGTTCAATAAGTTGTGTCAAAACAAACAACATCTCCAAAGTGCCCGTAATCAACTATTGATCTCGCATCAGCCCAAAAAATGTTCATGATTTGACCATCATCATCAACTTGTATTGAATAAAAATAAGATGGATCTGTCAATTGCATCTTATGAAAGTACTCCATCATAGCAGGTCCATCTCCTTTCCTCAAAGCCATCCTCCTCTCATTATGTACATGATTTTTATAGTCAACATCCATAAACCCAAGATTTTCACGACCCCCAGCTTGCATGCTCAATAATTCAATGGTTTGTTTAATTGATATTCCAGACCTCTTTGCATCATTTGCAATGGCTTTTTGAGCAGATGAAATTTTTCTCTTCGATCTTAACATATGTTTCATTGGCGAAGGAGCAAACTCATGATTATGTTGACCATGAAAAGAAACAACATGTAACATACCATCCTTATGAAGATGACAGGTCATCTGTGCTAAACAACCTGTTCGTGAAATTGGACGACGATAAGATGCATTTTCGCGACGTTTGTCAACAGCTTGTCCACCCTCTTTTGAGCAACTAAATGTTCTCCTTATAATTTGCCCCACATTTCCTCGCTTTACAAAATGTTTCCGTACACTAAAGCCAATTCAGTGAGCATATTCTTTGTAAAATTCATATGCACTCTCATCACAATCAAATTGCATGCCAATTGCTGGAGTATTTGATTTGTTTGGGCTTCCAAGAGTAAGTTCTACTTTAGTCTCCTCTTGTTGATCAACTATCCAACCAATGAATTCATCTTCCAATACAATTTCTGGTACTTCTACAATTTCCTTGCTATGTCTACTTGGAGTATTTGAATTTTTTGGGCTTCCATGAGTAGCTATTTGAGCTTCCTCTTGTTGATCAGCTATACAATCGTTCAATTCATCTTCCAACAAAATGATTTGACTAGTATCCATCACCTATAGTCAAGATACATATTCAAAATCAAATCAGAAAAAAGGAAAAAAATTATAAACAATATTTAAAAAAAGTATTCCAATATTCAAGACCCATTAAAGAATACTCTCCATGAATTACTTACAAACACTAGAGTTTTAGAATGTATAAATCAAGAAGCCTATAAAGTTTACTCTCAGTTCTTATACTTTTGAAAATCAAGTCAATATGAACAAGAACAATTTTTTTAGATGAATCAAAGATAAATTCAATACTAAAGAAAAATGAATACAATTTCTACAACTCAACTAAATTTAGTATCATAAAAACTACAACAAAACCATAGTACAAGACAGCAAATAACAACACTATTACATATTAGAGAAGAAATACACATAAATTCATTTTTTTAATAAGTAAATTAAACTAGATTTGGTAACTTATAAACAAACGCTAGAAAATCCCCTTCAGTTCTTGAAGGAATCAAGGTTATCAATGAACAATCAAACTAAAAAACGCACATTAATAAAAAAATAAAAAACTAGAAAATCCAGAACTCACATTAATAATCAAACACAATTCATTCAGAAAAAAATTAATAGAATTAAAAAGGTAAATTTAGTTATCTATGAATAAAACAAAAGGAAATTTAGTTCTAACCGATGAAGCGGCGGAGAGTGGGTGGGCCGGCGGTGGAGATAGAGGAAGATTGAGGTGGTTACCCGGCGGTGGAGACAGTACAGGATTTGAGGTTAGCCGGCGGTGGAGACAAGAGGATTTGGGCTGGCCGGCCGGCAGTGGAGATAGGAGGCTATGGGTGATTGGCTGGAGCTGGGTTTTGGCCTTTTGGGTTACAATTGAGAGAGAGAGATCATACGTATAGAATTTTTTAGGGTTTTTGGTTTTTAGTTTTTATTTTTAATAGGTAGTGTAGTTAACTAGGGTTAGTTGAGTTAAGTTTACTTAAGTAATCATGTGCAATGCACGTGCTATTTTTTACACATGTCATCTTATTAGAGCAGTTTGTAGCCTAAGGCTACAACTGGTTTTGTAGTTAAACTTTGTCCAAGGAGAAATAGAAAATGGATATGCTTTGACCCTTCGATCAACATGACCACCACTCGTAATGGTTTATGACACCATCACTTAACCCCCGCAACACAGTATCTCTCACTCTCATGGAGGCTCAATCTTCACCATTCTATTAGTGATCAAATCAAAGTGACACACATAACATTTAGACTAGAAAGCTAAGGAGTTGGGAGAGAAAATGGTATTTAAAAATTGATGAGAGATAAGAGAATGACAAAATATGCATGTATGTATGTGTGTGTGTGTGTGTGTATGTCTAAATTGGTGCGGTTTTTGCCATAATTTTAAAAAGAGGACCAACAACCGCACTGGTCAATTATTGATACGCTTGAAAACTATAGATCATTAAATCATGCACTATCGACAACTGCCTCTGGCGTAGTAGCCAACTTGGCACCAATCTAGTTTCTTGATCTAGTTCAGTGGCCATATAGCCTTGCTTACATTAAGTGGCGTAAGGGAGCTTGAACTCAGTTTCTCCTTTATACTATGTTTGTATGAACGGGAAGGAAAAAGGAGTAAAAGGAAGGGGGGGGGGGTTGAAGAGTCTTTGTTTGGATGTATTTTAAAAAGGAGAAGGAGAAGGGTATGAGGGCATTTAGAAGGATCATACATGATCATTGAGTTCCCCTTTCCTCTCCTTATTAATTTTCAAAACATCCAAAAAAATGAGAAGGGCATCTATTCATCCAAACAAGGGGGAGGGATAACTATTCCCTCCCTTCTTCTCTGCTTCCCCACCTTACCCTCTACCATCCTCTTTCTCCAAATATCTAGACAAACTATTAGTAGGAAAACATGACAATGTTGTTAAGCTGCTATAATCTTGACGGAAAATAATCATTTTATGATTTATTATTGAGTGTTGGAATATGTAAAAAAGACTGTGGGTTCAAGATACTTTTTTTTTTTTTTAAATTCTTTTCGGAACACATAAAATTTCGATCCGCTATGATATGACTTCAGATTTTGGCTTATTCCGTGACATTTCTTTTGCGAGGAATTTCAAGTTCATTGATGTAATTTAGCTCTTATAAAAAGATCATGTTATAGTTTGTATTTGAAGTTGCAACTCAAGATGGTGAATTTAGAAGTTCACTTGATGTTAACTTAAGCGACCATTAAGCTTGACTAACCCTTGCTTAACGTTAACTCAAGAGAAATCACGAAAAATTATTATCCGATCAGTTTCTGATTCCTTTTTGTGTCGCCACTTTTTGTGCACCTATTTAAACCTACTTTGAATAATTTTCTTTTTTTAGTAAGAACAGGAGGCCACAACCTATCTAGAGAGAAAACCTTACATCTTTTTTATTTATTTTTTCTCATTATGCTTCATAGAAAAATTGTTGCCGTCTGTCCACTCATCATGTCACTACAACAAGTTTGACTTTTTTCAAGAGTCAAAACCCTTAAAAAAAATATTAAAAAACCTTGAAAAAAATTATTTTAAGAGTCCAATTGACCCTTGATAACCTTCGGAACATATACCGTCAAAAATGAAATTTTGAAGACCTTTGTGGCCCTCAAAACAAGTGCTTTATTCTTATTTTGAGGATAAAGAGACCCTTAAATAACTTTTTAACAAGATTTATATTTACAACCCTTAATAAATAAGGTTGTTTAAGGAGTCTCTTGGCCCTCAAAATAAGATTTTATTTTTATATTTATTTTTTTAAAACCACAATCATGCACAAAAAAAATATATATATATATATAATACATGTGATTCCAAAGAGAGTATTTGATTGTCTTATTGTTTTTCTGCTTCGTCATTAAATCACGTGTTATTACTTTTATGACTTGGTGCATGTTGAAATGTGGTATATTATAATTATATTGTGAATAATGTATATGAGAAAAATCGTTAAATAATTCCTCTGCATAGTTAACAACGGGTCTAAAGTAGTTTTTCAAGGGGTATTAGAGCATTTAGAATACAAAGGGTCTAAAACTGACTTCTCACTCTATAATAACTAATATAGTATGTAACCCATGCAAACACATGAATGCATTTAAAATTAAACACAATTTTTATTATAAAAATATAAATAATTAGTCAAATTATTACTAAATAAAAACATTTAACACATGCATTAATGCATACATATAAATACATTTAAAATTAAAACACTTTTTATCATAAAAATATAGATAATTAGTCAATTTTTTTTAAGTAAACGTAATTAGTCACATATTAAAATTCTAACCTAAAGTTAATAGTACTTATGATATTTTTTTTTTTTTTAATAAGATAAAACATGTGGTGATCTTTGTTGTGTTGTGATTTTTATTGAGTATATGTGATTGATTTTTTTTTTAATTTATAGTTTATTAATATTAGATTCTTTGTATTTTGCACTCATTAACTCATTTGACACAAAGATTAAAAAACTTAAGTGGATAATTATGGTGTGGTCTCCACATAAATTTAGACACATGACGCAAAATTGGATTCTAATTTCAAATTTTAATTGAATTTTCTCTAAGTTTTGCCTAATAATAATAATAATATATATATATATATATATATATAGATATAGATATAGATATATAGATTAGGTAACTTTGTTGAATTTTGATTTTTTTTTTTAGAGAGTTTCAACATATAGCATCCGCTCCTGATGATAATCTTTTATCATCAAACCAAGACATCAATCGGTTTTTGGTGTAGGCGGTTATTGAACTCCAAATCTCTTATTCAACCACCAAAGATTTTACTAATTGAGTTAACTGGAACCTACTAAAAATCTTATTTATTCATTACGTGCATATTGGATATTTTGTTATGTCATTAGTATCTTTTTTTTTTTTTAGAACTAAGTACGTCATTAGTATTTAAACAATATGTTGGTTAGTACTGTTTTGGTAATTGATTAAATTTGATTGTGTGACAAAATCCATTCACTAATTTTCACAATGAATGAATATAATTTTGAGAACTCTAAGGTAAAGTTACTCAAGAAAGAAATCTAAGAAATCTAAAGCACAAGAATAAAAGTTATACATAAAATCAATATGATAAAGTTATTTTTTAAAAGGTTCACTCCAGAAACAAAACTAAACATAAAAATAAAGATTGTAAATACACATATCAGTAGCTCAGTTAAAGGTGTCTCCGACCTAAAGATTAAGACCCAAGTGGGAGCCCCCTCCTCCGCAACTTCTGAAGGTTAAGTTTGATGGGGCCGTGTTTGCTAATACGGAGGAGGCAGGGGTGGGAATTGTAGTCCGTGACTCTCAAGGGAAGGTGATTTCTTCCTTGGCAGAGAAAATCAAGCTCCCATCCTCATTAGATGAAGTCAAAGCTTTAGCAGTAGTTCGAGCTATCACATTGGCTATGGACCTCAATCTACCCTCTTTTATTGTCGAGGGAGATTCAGAGGTGGTGATCTCTGCCTTAAGTAAGGAAGAGGAGTCTTTCTAATCTTTTGGCCATTTAATCTCTTCTATTAAGCATTATTTACCCTTTTGTAGTTGTGTTTCCTTTTCTCACACCCATAGGTCAGGTAACTCAGTTGCTCATTTTTTAGCAAAACATGCGAGACTTATTGATGGTTTTTCTGTGTGGATGGAGGATATTCCACCACAAGTCATTGATGTACTTTTAGCCGATTTTGGCTAATTTCAGTTTTTTAATATAGAAGCAGGTTTCTCAAAAAAAAAAAAATATATATATATATATATATACACACAATTAACGAGTTTATTATTAAAAAGGTTGATTCCATGAACAAATCTTAGAATAAAGATTATAAATGCACAAAATCAATATGATATGGTTATTATTAAAAAGGCTCTCGTGCGAAGTAAAGTGATTCATTGCTACATTATTAAATAAATAAATAAAGTGATTCATTCCTTTTGTCTCTCTCTCAAAAAAAGTTTGAGGGAGAGACAAAAGGAACATATTTTTCTCTATTTTACTGTTGAGATTTATTTTCTAGAATTGACGGTGTATAAAATGTAGTGTCATTTAAAATTTTAAATAATGTGAAATACCTTTAAATTAGATCGAGGTCCTCTAAAATTCTCAAGCTAACTACACTAGAATTCCTAAAATCCTATCCATTTAGTTTGAAACGAGAAAATTAGATTTGAACCATTTTAAAGAAAAAAAATGTTAACTACCACTATTTTGATATATATTAAAACATTTATGATGTGGTAAAATTCAATAAAATTATTTTAAAATAGATGTACATAATTTCAGGAACTCTACAATCTACGGTAGAATGACCTTAAGAACTCTAAAGTAAAAGATTTAAATCTCTTTTAGATTTGTGATATTTAATACAAATCATGAAATGGATAGCAGAGTAGAACAAGAAAAGAGATTCAAAATGTTTAGATATCAATATTGATTAAGAAGCAAAAATATATTTAAAAAGTTTGGAGACAAAAGGAAACAAAATTGTTTACTTTATTATGAAGTCAGTATTTAAATCTTTTACTATCAATGTTTATCATTGCTCATGTAAGTATATAATAAAGAAAAACTATTCTCTTTTTGAAAAAGTATATAATAAAGAAAAACGATTCTTTTTTTAAAAATCTTAATAATTTTTTTTTTAATATAAGATAGAAATTTTACTCTAGTTTAAGTTCACATATTTTTGTACGGTAAGTTTATTAATCTAAGATGTGATGCAAATTTGGAAATTCCAAGTACAATCAATCACATTATCATTGTAGAAGGTTTTCAAATTATCTCATGGGTAAAAAAAAGAACATTTAAGGTCTGTTTAGATACCATTTATTTTGCTGAAAACTGAAAATTTATTACTGAAAACACTATAACAAAATATTTTTTAAAAGACAAAATACTGTTCACGCATTTTTCACAAGTTGGTTGATCCATAAACAATACCGTGGAATCAGCCCAAAAAAATTACAAAACGTGCAAACATCCCTGGACAAACGCATGCTTAGTTCAAAGTTGGGACACACGCTACAAAATGGTGTGCGAAGAATACCATTTAGACATATGACCCTTTTTTTTCTTCAAGACAAGTTAGACACGTGATACTTGATCCTTCTTCCAATTGCGTTGCATGTGATTATATTCCATCTGTATAGCAACACCTTAAAATAAATATCAATGGTATTCAAATCATGTACTCTTACAAAATTAATTTTATATATGAGAATTATGAAAATCATTTAAAACCATCGGAATATAGCAATATAGTATTGTCTTGTCTTAAATGGTATTTTACCACTCGAATAAATGATGTAATTCAATTATATTAGAGCATTCTCATCAGGTGTGTCAAATGCCAAATATTTGGCATTTGGCACACCAAACACCAAAAACTGACCCTCATGAGATGTGCCAAATGTCAAAAAATTTGGCACACCGCTACAGTACCGTCTCAAATATGAGACGATACGGACATCAATGCTATAATTTTTTTGCTTATTTTATTAACTTTTCTCTCTCCTCTCTGGTCTCCATCTCTCCGTTGCTCCTATTCCCTTCTCAGTTTCATTTTTTTTTTTCTCACTCTCTTCCTCTCTCCGTTTGCAATAGCCATCACCACCACACTCTGCAACTTTCATACAGAGACCGAGATCCGACTTGATTCATACTGACGAGGCCGAGATCGGGCGAAAACGTTGGTTTGCTCTCACTAATCTGTAGATCTCTCTCTCTCTCTCTCTCTCTCTCTCTCTCTTGGTGGTTGTGGCAGTATTTCTAATGGTGGTTGGTTGTGGGTATTGTTAGTGGTTGGCTGATTATGGTTGAAGGTGGTGGGTTGATTGAGTTGTGGGTGTGAGGTTTGGCGGCGGCAGCAGGTGGGTCAGTGGTGGGTGGGTGTGTAGGATGCGATGGGTCGGTGGTGGATTGTGTTTTTTGTTTTTGTTTTTCTGTTTTGGTGGTTGTGATTCAAGTGGTTGTGGGTTGATTTTCATGGGTTGTGATGGGCTTTGGTGGGTGCGGCGGTTGTGGGTTGATTTTGGTGGTTTTCTTTTTTTGTTTTTTCTGGTGGTTGTGGCTGCAACAATTTTTCTGGTAGTGTTTTATTTTTATTTTTTATAAGGTGGTGTTGGTGGACGTAGGTTTGCTGGTGGTGGCTATCGGTGTTGTTGCGGTAGTGGTTGTTGGTGGCAGTGCTAGTTGTGCCGTTGTTTGTTGTTGTTGATGTTGTTGAAGATGATGATATATTATTTTAATGTGTTGAAAATATTATTTTAATGTATAGAATTGAAGAATAAAACTTCTGATAAATGGTATGTTATAAAATGATATGTTAAAATGATAAAGTAAGTGTTTAGTGTGTTAAAATTGCATTTTTTATAGAATAGCTGATGAGAATACTCTTCAAATATATAAATTGTCAAAATGTGTTGGGAAGTATGTTCATAAAAGAAACACGTGTAGTAGGGTAGTGGTCAAACTCCACTCCCTTTTTTTTTTTTTTAATGGAAAAGTGGTCAAGCTCTTGGTTTGTCTTTCTTCAGCCTGACTTGTGCGTAAATCTGGATGCCAAGATGGACGCCTTAAATTTTGGCTGGAACAAGTTAATTTTGTTTTTGAAAAATTTATTTCAAAATATAATTATGTTTTAAAAAACTGTACCCATAAACTTAATAAAATAAGTCAATCAACAAGCTTAACTAATGTTGACTAAACATATAAAAGTTAGCAGCCTACTTCTCAAAAAAAAAAAAACACATACACACTAATGACTAAACAGTAAACACATTTAAGAGCACTTGTAACAGTAGAACTAAAAAGCTATATTACTATTTTAGCTCTACTAAAATAAAAAAATAACTATACAGCAATAGAGGTAAAGTTATTTTTTTTTAGCTTCATTGCTACAATGTACGTCTATCTATGAATGTGCACGGTAGCTTAGAGCTATAAAAAAAAAATTTTATTCCCTGCCCGGTTGTGTGTGTGGTTGTAATAGTTGTGTGTAGTGGATATATTATTTTATTATAGTAGATATCTTATTTTGTTACGATATTTATATTATTTTATTATGTTGAAAGCTAAAATAGATCCACTACTGCAGCATGTATGTAAGTAAAATAGATAAAGTAACTTTTTATTGTGTCAAATAGCTAAATTTTTAGTCAACATTAGTTAAGCTTTTTTATTGACTTATTTTATTAAGTTTATGGGTATAGTTTTTTAAAACATAATTATATTTTGAAATAATTTTTCTTAAAACAAAATTAACTTGGTCCAGCCAAAAGTTAAGGCGTCCATCTTGGCATCCAGATTTACGCACAAGCCAAGCTGGAGAAAGACAAACCAAGAGCTTGACCACTTTCCCATTAAATTAAATTAAAAAGAAAAAAACAGGAACTTGACCACTTTGCTATTATGCACGTTTCGTTTCTTTTATGAACACACATTTTTGTATACATTTTAGCAATTTATACATTTGTTAATGTGATTGAATTGTATAAGTGTTTGTATGATGTAAGAGGTAACGGTCGGAGTTCAAGTATCTAGGAAAGAGCTTCACATGAGTTCACCACTGGTATTTAATGAAAAGTAATTCAATTATATAATATTTTTGGAGTATAACAATGCAGTATTCCCTACTTTATATTAATGGCAATATCCTATTATTTTTTAAACTAGCGAAACTTACTATTCATGTGGGAGTAGAGAATATCATATCACCATATGATGAGAATACTGAATAATCATTCCATAACTGAGGATACAACACATATTTTGATTTAAAAATTCACCATTTTTGTGTACTCTCCCATTTGATCAATAAATATTTTGTGTTTAATTAATAATTTTTATTTTATCAAATATAAAAATAAATAAATGTAGAAAATAGTTTACATTGTAAACCAAAATTCCAAATCATTCTCACGTGGAACAAGAACAACCAATTATATATATATATATATATATATTATAAAAAGAAAAAGAAAATCTATAAAGGATGTTCCAAAGTTCAATGAATTGTTTACTGTGTCTACGTAAACTAATGGCAGCACTTGAATGTGCTTAGTGACTTTAATCATTAATTAAAGCTTTTTATTCACTATTTGATTGGGTATAATTTATTACAACATAATTATAATTTAAAATAATTTGTCTTAAAACAAAATAAACTCGGTCCAACCAGCCTGTACGTCATTAGTATTTAAACAATATGTTGGTTAGTACTGTTTTGGTAATTGATTAAATTTGATTGTGTGACAAAATCCATTCACTAATTTTCACAATGAATGAATATAATTTTGAGAACTCTAAGGTAAAGTTACTCAAGAAAGAAATCTAAGAAATCTAAAGCACAAGAATAAAAGTTATACATAAAATCAATATGATAAAGTTATTTTTTAAAAGGTTCACTCCAGAAACAAAACTAAACATAAAAATAAAGATTGTAAATACACATATCAGTAGCTTAGTTAAAGGTGTCTCCGACCCAAAGATTAAGACCCAAGTGGGAGCCCCCTCCTCCGCAACTTCTGAAGGTTAATTTCCATGGGGCCGTGTTTGCTAATACAGAGGAGGCAGGGGTGGGAGTTGTAGTCCGTGACTCTCAAGGGAAGGTGATTGCTTCCTTGGCAGAGAAAATCAAGCTCCCATCCTCATTAGATGAAGTCAAAGCTTTAGCAGCAGTTCGAGCTATCACATTGGCCATGGACCTCAATCTACCTTCTTTTATTGTCGAGGGAGATTCAGAGGTGGTGATCTCTACCTTAAGTAAGGAAGAGGAGTCTTTCTAATCTTTTGGCCATTTAATCTCTTCTATTAAGCATTATTTACCCTTTTGTAGTTGTGTTTCCTTTTCTCACACTCGTAGGTCAGGTAACTCAGTTGCTCATTTTTTAGCAAAAAATGCGAGACTTATTGATGGTTTTTCTGTGTGGATGGAGGATGTTCCACCACAAGTCATTGATGTACTTTTAGCCGATTTTGGCTAATTTCAGTTTTTTAATATAGAAGCAGGTTTCTCAAAATATATATATATATATATACAATTAACGAGTTTATTATTAAAAAGGTTGATTCCATGAACAAATCTTAGAATAAAGATTATAAATGCACAAAATCAATATGATATGGTTATCATTAAAAAGGCTCTCATGCGAAGTAAAGTGATTCATTGCTACATTATTAAATAAATAAATAAAGTGATTCATTCCTTTTGTCTCTCCCTCAAAAAAAGTTTGAGGGAGAGACAAAAGGAACATATTTTTCTCTATTTTACTGTTGAGATTTATTTTCTAGAATTGATGGTGTATAAAATGTAGTGTCATTTAAAATTTTAAATAATGTGAAATACCTTTAAATTAGATCGAGGTCCTCTAAAATTCTCAAGCTAACTACACTATAATTCCTAAAATCCTATCCATTTAGTTTGAAACGAGAAAATTAGATTTGAACCATTTTAAAGAAAAAAAATGTTAACTACCACTATTTTGATATATATTAAAACATTTATGATGTGGTAAAATTCAATAAAATTATTTTAAAATAGATGTACATAATTTCAGGAACTCTACAATCTACGGTAGAATGACCTTATGAACTCTAAAGTAAAAGATTTAAATCTCTTTTAGATTTGTAATATTTAATACAAATCATGAAATGGATAGCAGAATAGAACAAGAAAAGAGATTCAAAATGTTTAGATATCAATATTGATTAAGAAGCAAAAATATATTTAAAAAGTTTGGAGACAACAGGAAACAAAATTGTTTACTTTACTATGAAGTCAGTATTTAAATCTTTTACTATCAATGTTTATCATTGCTCATGTAAGTATATAATAAAGAAAAACTATTCTCTTTTTGAAAAAGTATATAATAAAGAAAAACGATTCTTTTTTGAAAAATCTTAATAATTTTTTTTTTTTTAATATAAGATAGAAATTTTACTTTAGTTTAAGTTCACATATTTTTGGACGGTAAGTTTATTAATCTAAGATGTGATGCAAATTTGGAAATTCCAAGTACAATCAATCACACTATCATTGTAGAAGGTTTTCAAATTATCTCATGGGTAAAAAAAGAACATTTAAGGTATGTTTAGATACCGCTTATTTTGCTGAAAATTGAAAATTTATTGTTAAAAATACTGTAACAAAATATTTTTTAAAATACAAAATACTGTTCACGCATTTTTCACAAGTTCGCTGATCCATGAACAATACCGTGGAATCAGCCAAAAAAAAATTACAAAACGCGCAAACATCCTTGGACAAACGCATGCTTAGTTCAAAGTTGGGACACACGCTACAAAATGGTGTGCGAAGAATACCATTTAGACATATGACCCTTTTTTTTCTTCAAGACAAGTTAGACACGTGATACTTGATCCTTCCTCCAATTGCGTTGCATGTGATTATATTCCATCTGTATAGCAACACCTTAAAATAAATGTCAATGGTATTCAAATCATGTACTCTTACAAAATTAATTTTATATATGAGAATTATGAAAATCATTTAAAACCATCGGAATATAGCAATATAGTATTGTCTTGTCTTAAATGGTATTTTACCACTCGTATAAATGATGTAATTCAATTATATTAGAGCATTCTCATCAGATGTGTCAAATGCCAAATATTTGGCATTTGGCACACCAAACACCAAAAACTGACCCTCATGAGATGTGTCAAATGCCAAAAAAATTGGCACACCGCTACAGTATCGTCTCAAATACATCAATGCTATAATTTTTTTGCTTATTTTATTCACTTTTCTCTCTCCTCTCTGGTCTCCATCTCTCTGTTGCTCCTATTCCCTTCTCACTTTCATTTTTTTTCTCACTCTCTTCCTCTCTACGTTTGCAACAGCCATCACCACCACACTCTACAACTTTCATACAGAGACCGAGATCCGACTCGATTCATACTGATGAGGCCGAGATCGGGCGAAAACGTTGGTTTGCTCTCACTAATCTGTAGATCTCTCTCTCTCTCTCTCTCTCTCTCTCTCTCTTGGTGGTTGTGGCAGTATTTCTAATGGTGGTTGGTTGTGGGTATTGTTAGTGGTTGGCTGATTATGGTTGAAGGTGGTGGGTTGATTGAGTTGTGGGTGTGAGGTTTGGCGGCGGCAGCAGGTGGGTCAGTGGTGGGTGGGTGTGTAGGATGCGATGGGTCGGTGGTGGATTGTGTTTTTTGTTTTTGTTTTTCTGTTTTGGTGGTTGTGATTCAAGTGGTTGTGGGTTGATTTTCATGGGTTGTGATGGGCTTTGGTGGGTGCGGCGGTTGTGGGTTGATTTTGGTGGTTTTCTTTTTTTGTTTTTTCTGGTGGTTGTGGCTGCAACAATTTTTCTGGTAGTGTTTTATTTTTATTTTTTATAAGGTGGTGTTGGTGGACGTAGGTTTGCTGGTGGTGGCTATCGGTGTTGTTGCGGTAGTGGTTGTTGGTGGCAGTGCTAGTTGTGCCGTTGTTTGTTGTTGTTGATGTTGTTGAAGATGATGATATATTATTTTAATGTGTTGAAAATATTATTTTAATGTATAGAATTGAAGAATAAAACTTCTGATAAATGGTATGTTATAAAATGATATGTTAAAATGATAAAGTAAGTGTTTAGTGTGTTAAAATTGCATTTTTTATAGAATAGCTGATGAGAATACTCTTCAAATATATAAATTGTCAAAATGTGTTGGGAAGTATGTTCATAAAAGAAACACGTGTAGTAGGGTAGTGGTCAAACTCCACTCCCTTTTTTTTTTTTTTAATGGAAAAGTGGTCAAGCTCTTGGTTTGTCTTTCTTCAGCCTGACTTGTGCGTAAATCTGGATGCCAAGATGGACGCCTTAAATTTTGGCTGGAACAAGTTAATTTTGTTTTTGAAAAATTTATTTCAAAATATAATTATGTTTTAAAAAACTGTACCCATAAACTTAATAAAATAAGTCAATCAACAAGCTTAACTAATGTTGACTAAACATATAAAAGTTAGCAGCCTACTTCTCAAAAAAAAAAAAACACATACACACTAATGACTAAACAGTAAACACATTTAAGAGCACTTGTAACAGTAGAACTAAAAAGCTATATTACTATTTTAGCTCTACTAAAATAAAAAAATAACTATACAGCAATAGAGGTAAAGTTATTTTTTTTTAGCTTCATTGCTACAATGTACGTCTATCTATGAATGTGCACGGTAGCTTAGAGCTATAAAAAAAAAATTTTATTCCCTGCCCGGTTGTGTGTGTGGTTGTAATAGTTGTGTGTAGTGGATATATTATTTTATTATAGTAGATATCTTATTTTGTTACGATATTTATATTATTTTATTATGTTGAAAGCTAAAATAGATCCACTACTGCAGCATGTATGTAAGTAAAATAGATAAAGTAACTTTTTATTGTGTCAAATAGCTAAATTTTTAGTCAACATTAGTTAAGCTTTTTTATTGACTTATTTTATTAAGTTTATGGGTATAGTTTTTTAAAACATAATTATATTTTGAAATAATTTTTCTTAAAACAAAATTAACTTGGTCCAGCCAAAAGTTAAGGCGTCCATCTTGGCATCCAGATTTACGCACAAGCCAAGCTGGAGAAAGACAAACCAAGAGCTTGACCACTTTCCCATTAAATTAAATTAAAAAGAAAAAAACAGGAACTTGACCACTTTGCTACTATGCACGTTTCTTTTATGAACACATATTTTTGTATACATTTTAACAATTTATACATTTGTTAATGTGATTGAATTGTATAAGTGTTTGTGGGGTGTGAGAGGCAAGGGTCGGAGTTCAAGTATCCAGGAAAAAGCTACACATGAGTCCACCACTAGTATTTAATGAAAAGTAATTCAATTATATAATATTTTTGGAGTATAACAATGCAGTATTCCCTACTTTTATATTAATGGCAATATCCTATTATTTTTTAAGCTAGCGAAACTTACTATTCATGTGGGAGTGGAGAATATCATATCACCATATGATGAGAATACTGAATAATCATTCCATAACTGAGGATACAACACATATTTTGATTTAAAAATTCACCATTTTTGTGTACTCTCCCATTTGATCAATAAATATTTTGTGTTTAATTAATAATTTTTATTTTATCAAATATAAAAATAAATAAATGTAGAAAATAGTTTACATTGTAAACCAAAATTCCAAATCATTCTCACGTGGAACAAGAACAACCAATTATATATATATATATATTATAAAAAGAAAAAGAAAATCTATAAAGGATGTAACCGAGAAAGACTTGTTCCAAAGTTCAATGAATTGTTTACTGTGTCTACGTAAACTAATGGCAGCACTTGAATGTGCTTAGTGACTTTAATCATTAATTAAAGCTTTTTATTCACTATTTGATTGGGTATAATTTATTACAACATAATTATAATTTAAAATAATTTGTCTTAAAACAAAATAAACTCGGTCCAACCAGCCACAATTCTTATAAGACTGCACGCTTTACCACAATTTGTATATATGCTAACTTGTGATTGTGTTATATGACTTTCACACGAGCCCATTATTGTTATTTGGTGAAAATATTAAAACAATAAAATCACCACTTAACACGTGTTAAATTATAGTAAAGTCGTATGACAAAATACTTTTCTCTAGAATTTTTGAGCCAAAATTTAGGGTCCATTTGGTTAGAAGGATAGAAAGTGAGAGGATAGAAAATTGAGAGAAAATAGAAAAGTGAGAAGATATAAATTATTTTAGTTTCCCTCATTTGTGTTTGCTTGAAAGGATGAAAAAGTGGAGGGATGAAAAACTGTTTTGTTTGGTTGAAAATAAAGTTTGTATAAATTTACCATCATATCTCTATTAAATANTTTGTGTATAGATGGACACTTAATAAAGTAAAAAAAAAAAAAGCATAAGAAATTAACCTAAAATTTTTTTCTAAAAAAAAAAAAAACAACCAAAATTAATGAGAAAATAAACATATGAGCACACAAAAAAAAAAAAAAAAAAAAAAAAAAAAAACAAACAAACAAACAAAGAAAGAAGAAGAAGAAGAAGAAGAAGAAAGCTACACGTCTAGGAAAAAAAATAAAAGAAAAGAAGCCAACACTTCCAAACAAAAGTAGAGGAAAAAAAAACCAATATGGTAATGACAGAGAAAAAAAAATCAAAGGAAAAAAAAAAAAAAACTAATGCATTGGGGACTTGGAGGTGAGTTTCAAGAGTATTTTTGGAAGCTTATTTTATGAGTTTTCTTCTCCTAGTTTTCTTTCCATTTTGGGGATAAAATTTTTTGATGGGCCTGTGGAGAAAACACCTGGGCCTTATAATTTATTTTCTTTATTCTCCACCCAACCAAACTCACACTCTAAAAAAGTTTTCCTTTCTATTTTCTCTCTAAAATTTTCTATCTACCCTATTTCACATCAAAACAAACACACCCTTAAAGGCATCCATCTTGGCAACCAGATCTACCTACACACAAGCTGAGTTGTAGATTCAAATAGACAAACCAAGAGCTTAACCACTACCCTACCACACATGATTCTATTATGGACACACTTTTGTACGCATTTTATTACTTACACATTAATCCATCACCAATACTTAATCCAATCGCCATTTGTCACACGTCTAAGTGTCTGTTTGTGAATAATTTATTTAGCTTGTTGCTATAAACTTTTTGTTTGTGAATAATTTATTTAGCTTGTTGCTATAAACTTTTTGTTAGAAATATCATAGATGAAATGAAAAAGTTAATCCAAACAGGCACTATGACTTGATTCTTTGTACTCACACGTGATAGGATTATATTACTTACGCGTGGATCCACCACTAACCCACCGATACTTGATAAAAAGTAACCCAATCATCAATTTATCATATATTCAAGTTGTGTCAAACTGTGCAAGAGTGCAAGCAACACTGGGTGCTAAACTTTTTTGTCTACGCATGCTAATGAAAATAGAATCGAGAAGTTTGAATTAACGGCTGAGATTCACAGAATATTCTTTATTCTTCACCAAATTTTTATTTTGAGGTCATTCTTCACCATTGAAAACCTAAACATAGTTAAAGTCAAATTCAACGAAGCCACGTGGGAACTTTGATCTTGATCCAAAGGACACGACCAAAACACAAGCTCACCAGAAACATTTTTAGTTTTATATTTATTTATTTAATGTTGTCAAAATCAATGGGGCTGATCTGCTCCAATAAGAGCACACTAGCGACGTGGCAAGATAAGAAGCACGAACATTTCACACCTACATAAATTTATTTTCCCCTTAACCTTATCCTACCCTACTCTTTTTGGTCGTACACGCGTCATCTTTTTAAGTGGCCATGATTGAGACACTTTTGCATACTCAAATATCATAGCTTTTTTCTCAAACCTTAGAGTACCTAATACAACACTCTCTCTTTGCCCAATCAATTTTGGTCACTTTTTTATTTTGTTTGGGAAAAATGATAAGGCCACATAAAATGGTACAACTTGTAACACAGTTGTTTAAATGGTAAACTGTGAATAGTAAAAAAATGTAGTAAGTTTACGAAAAAGTGACAAACAGTCAAGCACAGTTTTACATGCAAGATAATTGTGGTAAAAATTGTGAGAATTTATATGTTGTAATAACTTTACTTTGTTTGGACCAATATATGAGTTGAGTTATTCTCATTGATGAAGTTTCTTTTAGCATTATGTCATCCTAATCCTATTGAGTATTATATACTCCAAACTCCAAACTCCAAAGTCTAAGAGTAATTATATATTTACAAATAAATTTGTTGGTTTAGTGGATAATTACAAAGTAGGTCTAAGGAACTTTATTATTATTAAATTAAAAAGAATGGAATCCATAATCTTACTTATCCTCCTATAATCCATTTAGGCTTACTTGCACCCATCTTTCTTTTGTTCAAATTTATATTCTATTATGCAGTCTTCTTCTTTTTGTATTTTATATATTTTTGATGGTTAAAACATAGCCTAGAGCATAACAAAACAACCTGCAATCTTTTTTTACTTGTCATGTATACGTATGCCGTCTGTCAATTCTATGCAACGTATTAAATATAAGATTTATTATATAAGCTACTGGATAAATGTATCACCTTTTGTTTGAATAAAACAAATACATTCAATGAGAAAGATACTTAAAAATGTATTATGCATAATCATTTTTTAGATACCCAATAATGGTATTGTATTATTACTTATTACATTATACTATGGCAAATTGCATATGTAAAATTATCTAAGCACAACACATGGTATAACTCAGTATAACTTGATATATTTAGCTCCATATTTGCAATTAGGACTTTATAAGATTTAAAAACCGCACATGGCAATTTGTAGTGATTATATTAATGTTAATATTTTTTTTTTTTAGAAAAAATGTTAACAATATTTAATTAATCATTTTACAACATATGATATGTGCCACCGTCGGCAAAAACATTAGAACTAGCCATGCCCCAAACCCTTCTCATAATTTTTTTATGTGGAAAATAATTGAATTTCCCACCAACTTTCATATACTTTGTCAATTCTAATCCTATAAAAAATTAATAAATAAAAAAAGACAAGAAAACTTAAACAAACCCACAGGTTTCAATGTATTTTTGTATCTTTTTTCACATTGTAAATAACGGGTTAGATTAATAGTATATAGTTAGGTTAAAAAACCCAAAAAATATTAGAAATATTTTTTTCAGATTCCAAAAGGTTTTCACACTATGGCACCATCTTATTAAAGCTACCTTTTTCATATTTGGAGTTTTACGATACCTTTGATATTTCACACATCATGATTCATGACATGAATCATGATGTCTCATGAATCATGATGTGCGAGAGATCAAAGATAAGACTCAAATAAAATGCTAGCTAATAAAGCATCACAATAAGATTCCATTGAATAAACCCCTATCCGGATAGGGATGCCTCAAAACACCAAGGACAAAAACTAAGATTATAATAAAGCACTTTGCGTACTCGTGCGAGTATTGCTTGTAATTTTTTTTTATAAAAAATACGAGGTATGAGAGTCAAAGAAACAACCAATCAAAGTCATGGACTAGCGTAAAACGACAAAAAAACCTCAACAATAAAAGGCCTAGCCCTCTCTCGTTAAACATTTCAAACACTCCTACATTTCTTTCTATATCTTTTTTTTTTCTTACTTCCTTCTTATCCTTGTAGTCCAAGAAATCCACCCCCCCCCCCCTAACTATTCCAAAGTTTGGGAAAACTTTGAATAGATTAATGGAGGGCAGAGCTAGATCTGACCTTCCTCCTGGTTTTAGGTTCCACCCAACCGATGAGGAATTGATCATATATTACCTTAGGAACCAAGCAACATCAAAGCCATGCCCTGTATCAATAATCCCTGAGGTTGATATTTACAAATTTGATCCATGGCAATTGCCCGGTTAGTATTTTATAACATGTCACAACTTTGTGTGACAAAAAAAACTTTTAGATTTTCACACATATATATGATTGATCAGTTGCTTATTTTAAGCTATGTATTAGTGTTTTAAAGGTTTGAAATTGATTTTGTGTACTCTGTGTTGTGCAGAAAAAGCAGAATTTGGAGAGAATGAATGGTACTTCTTCACTCCTCGTGATAGGAAATACCCAAATGGGGTGAGGCCAAATAGAGCAACTGTGTCTGGATATTGGAAAGCCACAGGCACCGATAAGGCTATCTATAGTGGTGCTAAGTATGTTGGGGTGAAGAAAGCTCTTGTGTTCTACAAGGGTAGACCACCAAAGGGTATAAAGACTGATTGGATTATGCATGAATATCGCTTAACCGATTCGCGAAAACAACCCAAGAAGCTTTTGGGATCCATGAGAGTAAGCCTCTTGTTGCTAATGTTACATTTTCAAAAAATTTGGTCATGTTTCTTTGGCTAATTGATGATCATTTTGTTTGTGTTTGTGTTGTTTTTTTCATTTCAGCTGGATGATTGGGTCCTATGTAGGATCTATAAGAAGAGGCATATGGCCAAAGTTTTGGACCCAAAAGTGGAAGAATCACTGCCTGCTCCAATTGATGTGACATTGCCAAATGATGCTATTGATCAAAATATGTCAAAATTCCCAAGACCCTGCTCACTCAGTCATCTATTGGATTTGGAATACTTGGGCCCAATTTCCCAACTTTTATGTGACAATTCATACAATTCAAACTTTGATTTCCAAAACTTCATTGGCAATGCTGGGACTGACAATGCTGAGAGACCCCAGCAAGGAGAAATACAGTACCAACAATATTTGGATTCAGGGAAGTTCCAATTGAATCAGGGTGGCATCTTTAGCCAACCCATGTTTCTGAATCCAGTGTATGATGTGCGTGGCTTTGAACGCTAAAAGAAATGAAAACTGGCCTGGTTTCATATAATAATTGGCATCAACTATCTAAGATTGTTTATTGAGAGAATTTTGTTTTACATTAAATTTTAAATTGATTTAAGTGATTCTCAAGATCAAATGGCTCATAATAATATCAAACTTTGTTTATAAATAGTATGAACTCCTCAAATTGCGGTCCTTATTGCACATTGTTTATTAGATTTTATCAATCCAAGATAATGTCATTTCATAACATTGATTGAATATGGTTCTAACTTCTAAACCAATTTTAAAATTATTTCAAAATTAAACTAATCTATTCCATTTATAACTGTGTTATGGAAAGATGCATACACTAATTTGGAAATAGAAAGGGACTAATTAAGAAATAATTTTATTTATTTATACTGATTGAGTATTTGTCATTGTAATTTACCAAACATCTCCTGTATACTATCGTCATGTAATGCAAGCATTTCGTGGAAACAATGCTATAGAATCAATCACAACTCACAAAGCCAACAGTTTCCTTGTGCATATGAACAATCATCCATTTTATTGTTTTTTAAGACATGGATTGCCACCGAATACTTTGACAAATTTATGGGATCTTTTCAAACAACTTCCTCAATTATTTTGGTCCTTGAGCTATAAAGTTGTTACTTATCCATAAAGATAACCGCAGCCATGACAAGGATGGTCAAAAAAACCGTGTGGAAGTGATGAGGTGTACCACACCTAGAGATGCAGCCCACAATTTAATTTAGGTTATCGTGTTTTCGGTACATATTATCATGGGAATCACATTAGGTGCAATTCCTAGGGTATTGCACCTGGCGCAATACTTAATCAATGGCTGAGATTGAAAGTTGAAAAAGCAACTTTCAATCTCAGCCATTAAATAAAATATTATAAAAAAGAGTTAAAATGTTAAAGTTAAAAAGTTAAAAAAGTTTAAAAAATTGTGAAGAAAATGGAGGTATTGCACCCAGTGCAATACCTAGGGCAATACCCTAAGTATTGCACCTAATGTGAATCCATTATCATGCTACTCTTGCGTAGAGCAGGGCCGGCCCTAGGCTTAGGCCACTTAGGCAATCACCTATGGCTCCTATTAGAGAAAGACCCCTAAATTTTGGGGCAAAAATTGAGATATATATATATATATATATTTTGGGATATAGGAAAAAAAAATTAATTTTACATTTTTCTTCTACTTTTAAGAAGTACTAAAGAATTGAGCAATGCTAGAAATATTACAATTTTAAATACATAGGGCTTACAAATATGTGTCATTAATTACAAGAAATAATTTAGATAGGAAAATACTATAAATACTATAAATTTTACTTTAAAACCTTTATACAAATTGATGTGACAATTAATATGATTTGTAGACGTCAACAACCTATTAATGCATTTTTAAATAACTTCGTGATAAATCTTTATAAGCATCATGTTGTAAAATTTATAACATCTCTAACATCATTCATTCAAATACTTGTTTATTATCTTCTTGAAGTGTCATTAATTACATTCATTGCTACAACATTTGTACTTTTTTTTAGTAAAATTTGTTATAGTTTTAGCATTTCTTTAACCCAAAAAAAAAAAAAACATATTACAAGATAAAAAGAATGCATTTTTGTTATATAAAAATTATGATATTGAAAACTAGTTAAATATTATTTAATTAATAACAAAAAGGCCCTATTTAAATATATCGCCTTAGGCCTCAAAGTTTGTTAGGCCGCCCCTGGCGTAGGGTTACCCATCCCTATATAATTGCACCGATCCCTATGTGAGAGTGTGCTTACATATATTTTATATACGCCATATACTCTATAAATGAACTAAATCTGCATTGAATTGGTGACATATTTTTTATTCCTCCTACATGAAGTATGAAGAGTTTGGCTTACCTATAATGCTTTATGTATTGGAAGTGACATTGACACAAGTTCTAATTAAAATGGTCATTTTGACTTAGTATCCCATCAAATGCACAGAAACATTGGACAAAAGCCTTACCCATTAAGAAAACCTTTAAAAGATGATTTGTTATACACATATATGAAAGTGTGTATGGGTTGAATTTCATACTTTTCAATGCAAGCTGTGCAAAAGTTAGATGGAATTCCACAAATACATTGTGGCGTGTGAGAAAAAAATGAAAGAGAAAGGAGACTTTTTTCTTTTTTCTTTTTTCTTTTTTCCTTTTGTCCTATATACATACTCGAAGAGAGATAAATTAAGGGTTTTCTTTAAAGAAGGATTTTGATTGCTATGACTAAAAAAAAAGTTGAAATAGCTATAGGAGAGATCTTGGACCTTGGTGCCTTGTTGGTTCCACTGGTTTTTTTATAGTAAGATTGTATTATTTCATAAATATAATATTTTTGCATTTTTGCAATTTATTGTGAACTAAAGTTTTGGACATATATTTGAGTGTTGTAATATTTATTTTATTCTAATATATTGATCAAATTTACCTTGTATTTTTGCTTTCCCTCCACGAAATTGGTGTGTACTTGCATGATTTATTGCTTTGACTATAGCTTGGAATTATTTTAATTTGATTCACACATAGACAAAAGTTTAGCCCGGCTGTTAGAGAAATATTATGGAGTGATTAAAAAATTGACTTCTAATGTGTCTACTTGAATATGGTATTAAAGTGGTAAATTTTTTTAAGTCCCATATAGAAAATGAAAGAGATAATATATGAGTTTATATACTAATGGATTGGATATTAAGTTAGGCTTAGCTAGGCATATGTCTGTTACATATTTATTTTTATTTTTGAACAGTGTGTAAGTGCATCGTTCATTCTTCACATATCTAGTTTATGAGTTATTTAATTATTTTTTAAATTCCATATTACATATATATATATATAGAATGTATATATTGTTTTTGTTTATTGAATATGTTTGTGTTTTTGTTTATGATTGGATCTGTATATTGTTTTTGATTGCTTGAGTACATGGGAAGCAAGTTGGATGATGAGCCTAGTACTTCGGCGCACGCGTGCATGGGTTTGGAATGCCGTTGGGATTGATGAAGACAATTCAGACCCTAATAGATTATCATAATAATAAATCAATGCACTTCCATCAGCAAGAACGAATTCTATATGAATTAGTTTTAGTCTCTGCTCAATTTAATGAAACACTCTTTCTCTAATCTTTATTTTCATTTTTTTAAAACCATTGCTAACTTATTGACTACGTGATGGGTCTCATGGACCCCTTTTGTTACTTGAATTCATGTGAAATTTCTGTGTTGTTCACTTGCTCCAACTGCATACTTCAATATTTACAAACTACAAATGGGGCAAGTTAGGTCAAGAACACAAAGAGGGTGAAATATTTTTTTATCTTCAATCACCCTAAAGTGTAAAAAGATTGTTGACAAAGTATAGCTATCTCATTGCTAATCATAAGTCACACTGCTTACCGACATTTTAACCACTCCTTATACCATAGTCATTATAAAGAACAACCCCATCTAAGCTCTCTTTGTCAAACATAGGTAGATGCTCTTTATTAGCCTTCAATTTTCATTTGAAATTGGAGAAGAAAAAGAATCTATCATTAATTTGTTGCTTCCACAGGTAGATAAAGCATGGATTTGTGGATGATAGCTTGCGTGATTTTGACATGGATATTTATCCATAGATTGAGCCAAAGGTACAAGAAAGGCCCCAAAACATGGCCACTAGTGGGGGCAGCAATAGAACAACTAATTAACTTTGACAGAATGCACGATTGGCTTGTCGAGTACCTGTCTGAATCAAAAACTGCCGTGGTCCCAATGCCATTCACAACATATACTTACATTGCAGATCCTGCAAATGTAGAACATGTCCTTAAGACCAACTTTGCCAATTATCCGAAGGTAAAGGATAATGATATTCATTCAAAATGTCATTGTTATTGATGTAGCTATTTGCTTTTACAATCGTGGAATGGTAGGAGATATATATTACGCACTGCTTTAACTAGTTTGTTAAAGATTCATAGCTGACCTCAATTTTGTGACTATTTGAGTCTGTTTGGCTCCATGTTGAACTGAGCCATAAAAAGCTGTTTTTGTGCTACAAAGCACTTGAAGCTGAAAATTTTGAAATTTTAGGAAAAAACTCTATAATTTATTGTTCATGCTTTAAAATCCAGAACTTTGAAGCAATATTCATTGTAATTTGCCAAATATTCAAAACACTACAAAGTTGAAGTTAAAGCACCATATCACAAAAACTCTACCGTTTAAGCACTACTTCCCACAGCGCTGCCAATGGGTACTAGAGCTTGGTTGTTATTGTTACAATGCTTATCGATAAACTGTATGTGCAGTTAACTTCAAGACAAATATAGGTTTATCAGGTAATATGCATCAACATCATGGAACAGTCTCTGGTTAAATGCAAGGCTTGGACTACATGCTTTCTGTTTATCTTCTGTAATTTTTTATGCCTTTGATATGTGAGTGTAATTCTGACTGAAGGGTGTAGTGTATCATTCGTATATGGAAGTGCTGCTTGGAGATGGGATTTTCAATGCAGATGGTGAGCTTTGGAGGAAACAAAGGAAGACTGCAAGCTTTGAGTTTGCTTCCAAGAACTTAAGAGATTTCAGCACTACAGTGTTCAGAGAATATAGTCTGAAGCTCTCTGCCATTCTAAGTGAAGCCTCTTTCCACAACCAAGAAGTAGAAATGCAGGTCACTTCAAAACCTCTTTGAATTCCTAAATGCTGGATAATCATAGAAGTTAGAGGGTAGTCAAGGCACCATGGAAATAAATTCTGCTTACTGCAAAAACATAATGAAATGACTTAAAATTCTTTTTTTCAAAAGCTCCTCACTTTACTACTGCCATGTCTTAATAAGTATTAAAAATTTCTTTTCTAGGATTTGTTGATGAGGATGACTTTGGACTCTATATGTAAGGTGGGATTTGGAGTGGAAATTGGGACTTTGGCTCCTAATTTACCAGATAATCACTTTGCTCAGTCTTTTGACAACGCAAACATCATAGTGACACTTCGGTTCATTGATCCGCTGTGGAAAATAAAGAAATTTCTGAATGTGGGCAGAGAAGCTTTACTTGATAAGTGCATTAAAATCATTGATGACTTCACCTACTCAGTTATTCGGAGAAGGAAAGCAGAAATAGTAGAAGCTCGAGAGAGTGGCAGAAAAAGCATGGTAACATGATAGAAACTCCTTATGTTTTTTCTAAAGCTTGTTTCTCTAGCATTACTGAAAGGTACAAATTCACTATTAAGAAAAAAAATTTCACCATAAAAATTTCAGATGAAGCATGATATATTGTCAAGATTTATTGAATTAAGTGAAGACATGGAAAGCAATTCAACAGACAAGAATCTCAGAGATGTTGTCCTGAATTTTGTGATTGCTGGCCGTGACACAACAGCAACTACTCTCTCATGGGCTACATACATGATAATGACCCATGCTGATGTAGCTGAGAAGCTTTACTTGGAGCTCAAAACTTTTGAAAAAGAACAAGCAAAAGAAGAGAATGTATCATTGGTTCAGTGTGACACTGAGGACTCTGAATCATTCAATCAAAGAGTAACACAATTTGCAGGACTCTTGAATTATGATTCTCTGGGGAGGTTATATTATTTGCATGCAGTGATCACAGAGACCCTTCGTTTGTACCCAGCAGTCCCTCAGGTTTGGCCTCTTTTTTTCCATTCAATTGGTGCATGCTATGAAACATTCTACAGGGAAAGTAAGTCAGTTTAAATTCCATCTTTTATCCATAAAACAAGAATAGTTGACATAACAGATGACTTGAATAGGACATTGCTTCTCCTGTTCAGTAACTCTTCTGCATGTTAAAATGATTGGAGTGTGCTGAAGAGAGAGAAGCAAATCCAAAGGAAAAATCATTTTGATGTCCACCTATAGCTACTCCAAATGGTCTAATTCATAGCTCTTCCCCAAGGGCAGAATGGACAAAGCTGCATTATGGTACCAAAGCATGTAGCCTATGGAGAATGGAATACTTAGAAGTTCATGTTCTATACTGGACTACAACTTTCATCCATGAATGAAGCAGATTGACCTGCTTTTCAGATAAATTATACTTCTCTAAGCTCCTTTCAAGAGCATACTCAATGAATGAAAATTTTCTGTTTATAGGACCCCAAGGGCATTTTGAAAGATGATGTCTTGCCGGATGGAACCAAAGTAAGAGCAGGAGGCATGGTAACTTACGTTCCCTACTCAATGGGTAGAATGGAATACAACTGGGGCCCAGATGCAACTTCATTCAAACCTGAGAGGTGGCTCAAAGATGGATTCTTCCAAAATGCATCTCCATTCAAGTTCACTGCATTTCAGGTAAGTATTTGAAGCTTTATTTACCAAGGTTTTGTGTTTGGGAATTTGCTGGACATTGAGGTGTTTCATGGTTCTTGTTTTCTGTGTCCTTCAGGCTGGGCCAAGGATATGCCTTGGGAAGGACTCTGCATATCTCCAAATGAAGATGGCACTAGCCATTTTGTGTAGGTTCTACAAATTCAGTTTGGTGCCAGGTCATCCAGTGAAGTACAGGATGATGACAATACTATCAATGGCGCATGGCTTGAAGCTTACCATAGCAAGACGTTCTTAAGATGCCCTAGTTGCTGTTCTTCTGTCATGCAATTAGCATCAGATTGTAACGCAAGGGCTGGACAGTTTATTAACCGTTTGAAGGCTAAAACAGAAAAAAAATTGCTAACTATCTTGTGCAAAGAAGAGAAATATGGAACAATGCACTATATTTTGGGGGAAAAGGGTAAGCTTGTAGTATCCACTAAACTAAGGAGTAATCTGGCGCATGTGATTTAAAACCAAAATAATAAAGGACCTTGATTTTAGAGGGGCTACTTTGCTTGCTTTCTTAATACTATGGGTGTTAAGGAGGAAGGTTGATAAATGTTGGGATGTTCAGAAAATAGCTATAAATTTGAATTCTTTCTTCAGCTTAAATCTGAAGTTGTTCCATAAAGATAAAATCATGAAGTAATCTGATCTAATGCTAATAATATTATACACATGGAAGTATTACAGTATTTATAGTTCGCTTATTTATATTCACGGGAACTATGGTGAAACCTGATCTTGATGAAGACAAACAGCAGAAACTAAGAAATTAATTTCTGCTTCTGGTCTTGCCATTCATTGATTTCAGCTTCTATCTTTGCTCGCACTATTGCGTGAAAACCTGAGTATGGCTCATAACCAAAGAAGGTCTGAAGAGCCTGAAGCAATTTAAAATACCAGTTATAAAGCATAGTCTGAAATGGTAAAGGAATCCTGCTAATTAAAATAAAATTATGTACCTCCAGCAGCACAAAGAAGGGAGCCATTATAAAGGCTTGAACAAGGTTATCCAAAAGAGCTGGTGCTCGTCCCTGCAGAACATGATTAAGTTTAAGGAATAATCAGTCTGACAGGTCATTAACCATGTTGCAAACAAAAAAATTAGTTACCTCGAAGATCCCATGGCCAATAAACTGTACAGTCCAACATAATATCTGAGCCACCAGTACAACCTGGAAATAAATTGGTAGTGGTTGAAATTAAATGAGATAAAATGAAAATCCCTTAAATAATTTATACTATCAAGAAGAAAAAAGCGCATTAGTAAAAACTTGGAAGTACAGGAAATTGGTGCTAAAGCGAGCAACAGCTTTATTTCATAGAAATAAGTGTATTATAAGCAAAAAACTTCTCACCAAAACAAAAGTAGTCGTATGATCCAAAACAGTCATGCAACCATTATTCTTTGTAATCAAAGAAGATCCACATATCTTAACCCAAGATTTTATGACTCTAAACTATGAAGGGAACTAGGGAAGTAGCATCCCTTTGATTTTTAATTTTCTCAAGACTAATGTTCTGTGAAAATGGTTAAAGTTAAAGCAATATGCCCCCATCTCCATCCCGTAAGACTTAATTGTCCAAACATAAAAGAGCCTCATTCAGCATCAATGCACTCTTTTCTTGAAATCATTCTCCCTCATAGAAGCATAGCTGGGTGGGTTTCACACATCATTCACTTTCATTCTCCTAAATAAACCAGAGACCAAGGGCACCTTTAACAGTAATTCAAGTACAAACTTCTGATGCCTTAACCTTATAATGCTTGCATTCCTAATATTGTCTAGCCCATAATGTATTAGTTTTCTTCCCAAAATGCATCAAGACGTAAAATGTGATAGGCTTTTATTTGTCAATACACTTATGAGTTCCTTTCATGTTGTGAACAAGCGTATTGGAGCCATGTTGTAATAATGCAGTGCGTCACTGTCAAAGGATGGAAATGGAAGGAGATGATTCCAAGGAGGTGTCTTTGGAGCTATAAACTTTATATTATGAGTATATATCAATAAACAAATAAAGACAAAGGAATCAATAAATCCTTTTTTTTTTTTTTTGCTGGAAAGGAGTGTATAAATCTAAATATGAAGTACTCCCCACATTTTTTACTTATTCATCTAGCAGTTTTTTTAATATAACAATTAAAAAGACCAATTACAGAAAGCTTTCTGTTTTTTTTTTTAAAAAAAAAAAAAAAACTACTGGGCTCCTTGTAACAAGCAAAGATTATGCTCCTTCCTCAGATAGCTACATCTTAAACTCTTAAAATTACTAGCGCCAGATAATAAACAGAAAAAGACAAAGGAGTCAACAGATCTAAATATGAGTACCCCATATTTCTTACTTATTCATCTTGTAATGTTTTCATATAACAATTAAAAAGACCTATTACAGAAAACTCAAAACTTTCAGTGATTTTTTTTTTTTGAATGGGGTCCCTTGTAAAAATCAGAGATTATGTTCCTTCCTCATATAGCTACATTACAACTGAGCTGGCAATAGCTTAAAAAATGTAAAACAACCTCAAGCAGGACCTGTTACAATTCATAAAGTGGGACCCTGATTCTGCAAGCCTAAGAATAAGTATATGAGAAAAAATAAAAATAAAAATTTAAATAAAAATAAATTTTCTTTGCTAGTTATGAATGGGCTTATTTTGACAAATTATGTGTAATGCACGACAAGCCATCCTCACTTGATAAAAATTCTTCTCCTTAACTATTCTTGTAAAATAAAAGGAAACAAAATGGAAGACAATATATCCCTCAAAGAAACAACTAAGAAAAGACAGAATAAGGAATTATATCATAATATGCAACAGGAACAAGAATGCAAAGCAGAACTGCTCTAGCATTTCTAGCATTACATAATCTCGATTACGAGTCTAATGTGAATATGGCAGTAGAACAGAATATCATTCATCTCAGCATAGAATAAGGCTGCCAAGAAAACAATGAAGCAACAAAAAAAAAATAAGATGCTAAATCGCTTTTTGTTTCATCAAAATATAGTTAGTACATTCCTAGCACAACATAGAACCAAAAACCATTCATCCAATAACACATATTCCTTCAGAAAATGAAAATGATCCTAAACTCTATTAATTCCCAACGAAATTCAGTAATAAACAAAACTGAATACTAATTCAGCACAGTAAGGGCAAACAAAAGAGTGGTTTTTTACTGTCATAGTGGCCAAATGACAACAGAAACACCGGCTCAATTGCAAAATATTAAAACAAGCAAGTTAGTGCGTAAGAAGCATGGACATGTACATGGATGCAACACCATATGGGACATGGTGACACTGCAATTCTTGAAAAATTAGTATGATACGACATTAATCAATATATCGTTATGTATATATTATGTTAATTCTAAGTTTTTAAAATAAATAACAACTATCAGAATCTTTAAAAACATATCTAAAATCAAAGGAATTTTTAAAAGAAAAAGTTATATTTTTTCTTCTTGACTCAGTAAGGACACGCATGTGTGTGTCCCCGGCGTGTCCTTGTTCTACAAGGTCACTCAGGAATTTTGGAGTGTCTTGTGCTTCTTATGTTAGTGCTATAACATGAAAAAATGTTCTTCATTCAGAATCCTGAAAATTACTACAAATTTTCCCAAAACAAAAAGGATTCCCTTATGCAAAACACCACAGATTATCCAAATTCTAAACCACATGTAAGCTATCTACTGCGGCAACCACAAATTATTTCCAATGACTCCAAGCATTAACAAACTCATAACTCTCCCATAACAAAACAATTAATAATCATATAAACAAAATACCCTTTAAATTTCAAATACAAAAGGGAAGCCATAGTAGATTTATGAACAACAAACTAATAATAAACTAAGAATTGTACCTTCCAAGCTAGTGAAAACCCGAGTCTACTTGCAATGAAACTGCTAGCAACCCAACAAATAGCACAGAGCAGAGCAGCCAAGGACCCAGCTTTCACATCCAAACAGAAGTAAAACACAGAATAGATCAAAGCTAACAAGAACCCAAAATTCAGAACCAGAACAAAATGAGTCCCAAACAGAAAAACCTCCAAGTGGGGGAGGCTGAACAGAGAGGGCGTGAAATAAAGCATAAGAAGAGCTGTGAAAAAGATTGGCCAAACAAACACCATATGGATGGCTATGTTTATTCGGTTGCTATGATAAGCACCATAGAAAGCAAAGTGCTTTTCAAGGTCAAGCAATCCCTTTCCCATTAGGGTATGAGGAAGCTTTTTTTCAGGGAAAGTAAGTGATTTTCTTGCGAGTTTTCCCGATAAAAAAATTGGGTTTTGCTTGAATTTGTGTGAGGGAAAGAGGGTTTTGAGAATTGGATGAAAAGGTTTTGCTAGTTGTTAGAAAAGAGAACGACAAATTACAGAGGTTTCAAAGACAGAACAGAAGCCATGGAAAAGGCTTCATTTTGCTTTAGTGAATAAACAACGATGTGACTTGTAAATTGTAACAGACCAACTTATTTAGCTATGATAAGCTCACCCGAGGTGGATATTACTAGGTCACCAAGAGAATGTGATTGGCTAGTGAGTAAAAAAATTTAAGCACATGGGAAGATTTCAAATTAAACTAAAGACACACCATTTGCTACAACAAAAATGAGAGCATTTACCGTGATTGATAAGATCATTCACAGTTAGGATGCCAAATTGCTATTTTAAACAACTAATACAACAAAAATGAGGTTGCAAGTCATGAGTAGTATTTGTTATAAATACAATGTTTTACACATTCATACATTTAAAAATCGTGACTTGATAAGAGCATTCACAATGATGATGTTAAATTGCCAAATTGCTATTTTGAATAACTAATACAACAAAAATGAGGCACATGAGTGGTGTTTGTTATAAATACAATGTTTTACACATTCGTATACTTGAAAATCGTGCCTTCAAGTAATGATTTTAGTGCATTTTGTGTGTTTTTGCAACAATATTTAGCCATGAGTGATTGTTTTTCATAGATTTTTTCCCCTTTGTATTACTTAAAATTATGGCAAAAAACGACAAAAATGTTTTATTTATAGACTTTCTCTATATTTGTAGGACCATGTTGTATTCCTAATCAAATAAAACGTGGGCATATTTAGATTTTAAATTCTTTGAATCAAACAATACCTTAGTTCAACTTTTTAACTTTTCAAGTTTCAAATAATAATATGAACTTTTAAGATTGTGTCCATGTAAGTTTTAAACTTTTCAAATTTGATTTAGAATTTTTGCTGAGTTTGATTAGGGGTTAAATAATGTAGGCTCAATTAAAGAACTAAACGATTTAGTTTATAATAGTCTTAAAATTTGAAATTCTTAAAATTAAAAGGTTTAATTTGAAATCACTTACTTGTAAAAAAATTGAAATCACCTACTTTAAAATGTAATTTACCTAAACTTTTTTTTCTTTTTGACTTTTGACATTTCTTTGAAGCAAGCTAGTGGGAAAGGATTGCAGATTATAAAGAAAAATGTGTGTAGTCTTTGTAATTTAAGCTATATTGCAATTTTCAATATTATTGCCAATCATTTCCTTGTATTGAGTTGACTCAACATATTTAAGTTGATGAAAAAGTATATGGTTGAGAGTTGAGAGTTGATGTAGTTCAATAGTGATTGTCAAAGCTAAAAATAATAAATATTCATCGACCATTTTAATTTAATTAAGTTTGCAAACGGGGACCCTCAATTGTATTAGAAGCTCTCATTAGAAATTAGAAAAGGGCCAATGTCCAACACCTCAATGAATGTAAACAACAACCCAACATAACTTGAAAAACCTATACACAACTGACAACCGTTTGAAATTATATAATTGGTAGCTGGAGAGCTTTCTAATTTTTGGTAGTAGATGGAGAGCTTAATACCTCATTCAATGGTATTTTGCCTTGCATGCAATCCATGAGTGTTATGTTAGGTGGAACGCAAAGGAGAGCAGGAGCCTGAACTTAAGCATACATTAACAAACTATTAAAGGAGAAAGTTAAACAAACATTGGATGGGAGAATGGTGGATCACCAATGAGAGGAATTGCTAATGCTGTCACATATTATTTCTATTAGCGACTAAGGCCCGCTGGAGGATGAGTCTCAACTCTCAAATTGTGTGCAATCTCTTTAGGAATGCTACATTCAACATACTAACTTGACATATTTAACTCAGTTCAATCCAACCCGATTTTTTGAGTTGGTATTTTTGGGGATAGATAAGTTGGATTGAATTCTAATTTTTTTAAGGCTTGGGTTGGGATGATTTTGCCATTATTAATAGCTTAAATATATTATTTTAAAATTTTAATTTTGACAAAATGGGATTTGGTTGAATTTGCTATCTTGTGCAAAGAAGAGAAACATGGAACAATACAGTATATTTTGGAGGAAAAATGGTAAGCTTGTAAGTTGTAACATCCCCTATACTAAGATGTAATTTGGCGCATGTTACTCAAAACCAAAATAATAAGGGACCATGATTTTAGAGAAGCTACTTTGCTTACTTTCTTAATACTTACTGGTGTTAAGGAGGAAGATTAATAAATGTCGGGATGTTCAGCAAATAGCTATAAATTTGAATTCAGTCTTCAGCTTATATCTAAAGTTATTCCATAAAGATAAAATTATGAAGTAATGTTTTGTTATCTAATGCTAATAAATCACAATGCGGATATTATTATATACATGAAAGTATGAAGGTATTTATAGTTTGCTTATTTCTAGAGATGACCGAAATACCTTCTAGTCACGTTGACACCCCTACTTTTCGTAATAGTCAAAAACCATAAAAAAAATCTTCCAAAAATTCGCAAAGAAAGAAGGGCCGTGTGTGTGAGATAGAGAAAATAGACTTGTTTTCATACTACAGCGATCAAACAGACTTGTTGGCGTTTGGAGGACAGATTTGAGACAATTTCTTGTTTTAAAAGGAAATGTACTCTTGTTTTGGTGTGTGCACGTACCAAAAATCCACTGTAAAAGTTTTTTTTTTTAATAATTAATTATTTTTTGAAAAAAATTATTTTAAAACTAATATAATTACCATTTTAATGGAATTGGTTAGAAATTTTTTTTTTCTTACTATGATTGAAATATTTGGATATTTTCGGTTCTGAAAAAAGTTTCCTTCAAATTTAATAATAATAATAATAGAAAACTTGTGCTTTCAAATCCACAGGCACCCTCAGTTCTCTCTAGTTTTGAGGTCGCAACAGTAAAGAGAGTTTCGGACTTCCTTTCTTCGTACCAGATACGTATGACATCTCTGTATTTTGAAAAAACATTGCAACACTCGAAAGTAGAAAATTTTCACACAACCACCTTCAACCATCTTTTCTCTAGAACACATTAAATATTTTTCGTGACTTGTTTGGTGACATACACAACATTGGTGGATTTGTAGAATTGATGAGATACATACATAGATTCAGCCAGAGAGGTCGATAGAAAGAGCGACACAAAAATACTAAATTGAAATAATTAATTGTTGATTTTTTTTTTTAATCAAAAGTTGATGAAATTAGCATAATCTAAAAAATTATAAATCACTTATCTTCAAAATAATGATTTTGATTTGCCAAGAGTCATGTAGCTCAACTGGCACAATACTTAGCGTATTGAAAACTTTTTGACAGGCATTAAAAGAAATCAACCAGAGGACAACAATCCAATTGCAAACCAAAACACTGTTAAGAATCTGTCCCCTTTCAAGGGCCATAATAAGGCAATGTCATACTGAAATTCATTTTCAAGAAAACATGAAGACCCTGCCAATCTCAAATAACAGACATTCTCACCAGCTTATTGTAAAGAATGCGGTCATCCTTGCTGGTGTTGCTCTCTAACAATGCACTTTGCACAAGTTCCTGATACATGAGATACATTAGCTACCAAACAATCAACACAAAAATATCAACAATAAAAAATACAGACAACCAAAAAATAATCAAATATGGAACAGTAATTGAATAACAGATTTTTTCACCTTCACATCCCTGTGTGAGAGGAACTTCCCCAAGTTGTGGATGATCAACCTCATATCTTCAACTAGAAAGACAACAGTTACTCCTTACCACACTAATCATCATGATATCACGCATATGAGAGAGAGAGAGAGAGAGAGAGAGTACACATAGATGATCAACCTCAAATCTTCACCTCATCAACATGATCAACAGTTTTATCCTCCTCATGGACCTTGGTTTTGTCTTCATCTGGTTGAGCTGTGTTCAACGTTTCAGACTTGTTATCTTGCTCTTTCACAGGGAGATCACTGGTCTTTGCTCACTTCACTGGTGATTTTTTATCCCTTTCCTTTTCTTGAATTTCATCCCGTTGCCTCTTATGTTTTTGTCACAAATTTTAGACGTAGTTTCTGCACATGCTCTCACCCAAAAAATAAGCATGTAAATGAGGATGCCTCAAGAAAGGAAGCAAGTATTGTGCATATTGACATAGTCCACAGCAAACCTGTAGAAATGTTAAAATACGACTACCCATCTGATATTGAAGCATTTCATACAACGATTCAGCAAATAATGACAACTGCAAGAAACATGATCTTTCTAGTTATACAAGCTCACACACACACACACACACAGAGTGAGAGAGAGAGAGAGAGAGAGAGAGAGAGAGAGAGAGAGAGAGCATATAAAAGAAGTGGATGAAGCAGAACACACCTCAAATGTTGATTCTTGGATGTCCTTGTCAGTATAATCCAGGAATGAATCCGGTGAATGTGATAATAAACGAAGCTGTAATAAAAGATTCATAGTTAGACAAGGAGTACAAACAAGTTACATTAGATGGGGTGAAATAAATTTGATTAACATGTAGAATATAATGCTGTGTAGGATGGCAAAAACCTACTTTGGATTCCTTGCTCTATTTGGTTTGTAAAATCAATCCAGGGTGTCGAGGAGGTTCTTCAGGCTCTCTTTTCTTTCAAATCTTTATTTGATTTGCTTCTAGAGTCATCTTTTCCATCATTGTCTTTTCTCACTTTCTCATCTTTAGATTTATCCCCAGCTTTTAATTTTCCCTTCTTGCCATCATTTTGAGGAACTTTCTTCTTGTCAGCATCAGTCTCCACTTTAGGCACCATGCCACTTTTCTCACCAGTTTTTCTTTCATCGTCCTTATCATCTTTGTCAGCCTTTATCTCTGTTTTGCTTGAATTGCCATCTCCTTGCTTCTTAGTGGCAACTGTTTTGGAGTCGGTCTTGGGAACTGTTTTCTTTTCAGATCTTTTGACTTCACTGACCAGATTTTCAGCATCTGCTGCTTGCCTCTGTTTTTGGTTTCATGCACTGCCTGAACTACCTTTATTTCATCCCCATCAGCGTCTTTCTTAGGTCCAGAAACCCCATCACTGGATTCCAAACCAGAGACCTTTTTTTGGCTATCCTCTTAATTATTTTTTTCTCCACAGTTGTTTATACACTGGTACCTTCCACAACTGCAGCACTGGTTGGATCTGAATTATCCTTTGGTTTATCTTCAGTACCTTTTGAACAATTTTTCCTGCTGGAACCTTTTTACCACCTTTTTTCTTACAAATGTTTTAGTGGTAGCAACTGATTTATCCTGTTGATCAGGTATCTCTGAGTTTACATTCTTCAGTCCATTATCCTTCTCATCCAATCACCCTTTGCTTCAGCTGTAGTAATTCCTTTCAGACCATTTCCATTTTTCTCCTTTTTGTTAAAATCTTCTGCTTGTCCAGAGGATGTGGACTCTTTTCTTTTTTTCCGATTTGTCTAGTCTTTTGACATCTTTCGAGGAATCCTTTTCCTTACCTAAATTACAACCCCCCAAAAAAATGAAATCAATTTGATCACTGATGACTAACATAAGAAGAAAAGAGATATCAAATAAAATGAGACCATGCACAACAATTTACCTTTCAGCCCATCTTTCTTCTCACTAGACCTCTGACAACAATACAGCATTATATAAGTAAGAAGAAAGCAACAAATCCAAAAGACCTAGGCAAGAATAGACATGATTGCCAAACATTGAGCACCAATGTTGCTCTAAATAGAGCCAGAATGTTAAATAATATATATCTCCATGTAATTGGTATTAAGACTTTAATGGGGTGAATTCGGCAACATTGTGTCCAGAATCTAAATATGTTTTGACCAACCCACTTTTCAATTACATGCCCCTATCACGAGAGCCAGATATCGAGTTCTTTTCAGGTTGATTTCTACGAATACAGCTCCACACTCAAATTTCCTATTCAAAAATCTGTTTATTGGAATTGACTACAAGCAAAGCACTCAAAATGCATGAGTAACAATGTTTTCAACGACTGAATTTGATCTGCACTCAATCTCAGAACAGACATCTGTCCATGTATCTACATATGTGCATGACTGCATGCACATATTTTGTGTTTGTCTCAGCCAGTGTATAAATTAGATGTCTTTTAGCAATGAACCTGAGCATAAGTAAAACCAATAAAAAAAAGTTTCAAACAATATAACTACAAACCTCTTTTTTCAAAGAAAGTTGGCGCTCCCTCTCTGCAACAGCCTTCTTGTGAGCAAGCCATTGCCCATTGGTCTCTCCATGCATCCAAAGAAGGGAGACATTCAGAAAAATCTGGAACAAATAGTACAGTGACCTCCTTATGGCTAAAAAGTCCGTCCTTGCCAAGTCTGTCAGTGTATCTGCAAACACCTAGTAGAATTAAAAATTAAATTTCTGGATCCAGTAAACACACGCACGTAACCAAAAACAAAATCTCTAAATACAACCCAGAAACATCAAAAGAGTGCAAAAACACTACATATTGCATGGTGTCATCTGCATCACAACCAAAGAAAAACACTTTTTCTTTTTTTTGGTCAACAAAGATGATACCTAAAAAGTTATAAACAAGGAGCCTGAACCTGTACGGTAAATTATTACATATTGAAGAAGCCAAGACTCCAAAAAAATGGGGATAAGCTACCAATGAATCACCTCTTCCAGACCCCATAAAAGTGGAAACTTTGTACAGTGGGTACAAATATTTTATGGAAGTAGCCAAAAATATAGATGTAAAAATGTAATGTTTGGGGAAATATCTCTATCATTACTTGTTAGTGGAAATAGACAAAGGCTAATTTAATGATTTAGTGTATATTTTAACAACTAAATCATCTTCTAATTCATAAAACTAAGATCTCAATAAAGAAAAAAAAAAAATCAAACATAAAGCAGAAGCCTTGAAGAAATTCATATCAATGTCAGCCACCTTAGATAACCCAAAAGGCCTATTGAAATAAGCTATAAAAGCCACAACGAGTATGTTCACTGTTGTAACAAAAATTCATAGTAACTGAAGAGGTCCTAATAAATGTAACAATCATCAAAAGAAAGTTCTACCTTAAGAAAACAATTCCAATGACAGCAGTTCTGCAAATCAAGTTGAGTGACATCTTTTGCATATCCACAAAGTAAAAATAACATCAGGTCATTTGAAGAACATAATTTCTAGATATCCTCTACAACAAATTTCCAACAGCACAAACCTATGGACTGTTTGAATTAAAGAGGTATCATCAACTGATGGGTCAACACCATCAGCAGGATTCCATTGACCACCAAGTGTTATGAAAGACTGGTCCTTTTTAAGCAAGGCAAACCGGAAATATTGCAAATGTGGGGCATGCGATCATCAGAACTTTTTTCAAACGACAACTCCTCCAGAGCATTCTTGCTAAGTCCGCTCATCAAAATCACTGAACCAAGAAGACAAAGAAACCTTAATTAATCATAACAAACTTTAATACAATTCATCATCCAACAGCAGCTTTAAAATAATCAAATGGTGACAAAGCACATAATAACGGATCCATCATGATAAAACATATAATAAGGGGACCCTCATCCCTCTTCCTATGGGCTCTCCCACACTTCTGGGGATCCTGAACATGTAAAACTTAACTGTGCATTCCACTGATAGAATTTCAGCAAAATAAATGCTTAAATGGACCCACAAAACCATGCACTCTTAGTCAAAATTAGTAAATCTAATAAATACATTTTGATTAAGAAAGATCAAAATTTTTATCAATCCCGCACAGGGGATGAAGCACAAGAGCTTTGAATGTTTTACTTCACCCCAAATTGTTTCTTCTTTTCTAGTTCATTAGTGAGTTTTTGCCCCAAGTGAGAAGAGAAGGGGAATTGAACTAGTGACCACCGGTTCATGAAGCATGATACCCAGAACTGTACCACCCCATGGGGCTAACCTTGCCCCAATCTATTATAAGTCATGCAAAATCTTTGCTAAGGGGGGAGAATTCATGACAACCTATCTTGTAAGAGACCTCATGATAATTTTTTTTTCCTTGAGATAAATTTATTGAGTAGCAAACCATGCTTTAACATTTTCATCATAAAGTAGCAAACGGTTCTCATATGATTTAAGAGCGCAATTAGTTAATCACCAGCAAGTAGCAATAAATCCACAATGCCCAAGAATATGAAAAACAACCAATTTATGGGCTTACGACTTCCTCATACAATATAATTATTATGTGGCCAGTTATTACTGATTCCAAAAGCTGGCAGAACCTTAACAGCATCAATGGAATAAATTGTCCACTGCACAGTGCATGTCTTTAATTGAAAAGAGTATAGTTTTATAATTTTAAAATGCATTGTCTTCCATTGAAACAAATATTGTTTTATAATTATAATTTTAAAAATGATTTACCTTTGCCTTCCACACTATATTTCCATGTTCTGATTTCGTAGGTGCTTCAGCCAAAAGCTCAGCAGATAGCTCTTTCAGCTCAGTTGCCTTCTCTTCTTCAACAAAATCATGCTCAAAACTGCCCGATGGGGCTTTTTAAGTGACTTTAAAGCAACAATTGTAAGACCAAACCAAGATTTCTTTTGAATTTGTCCAAGGTTCAGTGAATTTGGTGGCTCACCACTTGTCACAAATTGGATGTTTCTACCAATTTCTTGACCAAAGAGGTGATCAGAATGTAAAAGTTTGGGTGTTTAGGAAGGATTTGAAGAGCGTAGCTCCTTGCAAGATCAAAGTTCAGAAGGACCGCACAAGTTATGTGGAGGTGGATATTGTTGAACATACTGCTCCAAGAGAACTGAAAGTAATTTTAGCTCTAGACCTTCACAAGCGGCATTTGAATCCAGTCCATGTAATTGAGAAGAAAGTCCTTGAGAAATGTCCTCAATTACATGGACTAAATTTAAATGCCACTTGCAAAAGTCTAGAAATAAAATCACTTTCAGCTCTCTTGGAGCAATGTCCTCAGCAATATCCACTTCCACATAACTTGTGAGGTCCTTCAAAACTTTGATCTTGTAGGGAGCTACGCTCTTCAAATCCTTCCTAAAAACCCAAACTTTTACATTCTGATCACCTCTCTTATCAAGAAATTGATAGAAACATCCAATTTGGGACAAGTGGTGGGCCGCCAAATTCACCGAACCTTGGACAGATCCAAAAGAAATCTTGTTTGGTCTTACAACTGTTGCTTTAAGTCGCTTAAAAAGCTCCAACTTAGATTTGCCGCTACATCTTTTTCTCTTTTTCCAAACTTCAGTAAATTTGGAAGCCCGTCCAGGTCAATCTCTACACGCAAGTTGGTCATAGATTTCTTCTAACTTAAATAAGTTGTCCAAACCCTTAAGGACTCTCCCTCCAATTGAGTGTTTTGATTTCTCTTGAACTTATATCCTCAGCCATATCCTTTGGGTGAGACTTCAATGCTGCATCACAGGAGATTGTAATTCTATTATCTGTGGAGGGACTCCATACCCTTAGATGCAAATTGCATTCACCTAACAATGTAAATAATCCTAAAATTAAAAAATAACAAAAATTAGAAACTAGGGTATTAGAAAATAAAAAATAAAAAAGATTAGAAACATATCACTGCCTTTAATCACATCAAACTTTTCAGATTTAAATACTGACCCTTCTTTGAATCGAAATCAAAAATTGACAAAGAGGGCAATGGTCATTGCAACCACATCCTTGGCCTGCAACAAGATATATATAAGAAAATTAAGCATACTAAACACTAACTAAGTTGTAATATTTTTACTAAATACTACAAGATAAATGAAAGACTTACGGAATGATGCTATAGAGAGCCATTAGTTCTAGTAAAGTACTACTTCATGCATTCAGAAAAGAAAAAGAAAAAACTACTTCACACATGTCATGGACAGGTGGACTTCACCATCTTAGGTGTCCTTTTGTAGTCTTTTCCTATTCCTTTTCTTGTGTGATAGCGTTAGTCATTTACTAATTACCAAGGGCATGTTTGGTTTTTGATTCCAAACAGTAGTGTTCAGTGTATAGAAACTAAAAACTGTGGTTCTAAAAAAAATAATGTGTTTGGGAAGATTGGCTTCCTAGGATCCCCATGTATAGTCTAGGAGTGTGTGCGGTTCGGTAGGCTCGGTTTTTTTTCAAATGTGTTACCAAACTGATCCCTATCGGTTTTGTAATAATTAAAACTGATGCATAATGATTAAGGTCAGTTTTTCGACCTATAGCGGTGCGGTTTGATCGGCTTGGTTTAATTGGTTTGGTCGGTTTGATTTGAAACATTAACAATCTGTTTTTGTTTTTTTTTTTTTTTTTTTTAATAAAAAAAAAAAAGAAGATCTGTTCAACAGAAACATTTCCGTGCCAAGTTTTCTTCAACCAAGGCAATGCCAAAAACCATTGCACGTATATAAATGGGTAGTTAGACTTAACTAAAAAATAAAAAATAAAAAAGAAAGAGAAGAAGAAGAAGAAGGAAGAGACACTGATAAGGATCAATAAATGACATGCACAGATATTAGGTTTAAGAACAACTATGGACATTACATTCCGGTAAAATTTTGAAGAATACATCACTTAGCTTAGTTGCAAAATCGGCCTTCATATTTAATTAAAGCTGTAACACATAACATATATCATATATGACATTTGTAATGAAATTCTCATATAATGCCAGATAAATATTGTGTAATCCAGTCAGTACACAATCATAGACTTCACAGTTACATGAATTCCAGAATTTTCACACATTACGCAATCATGACCAAATTTTCCTTA
>NW_027070082.1:376136-386699 GCF_002906115.3 Quercus suber
AAACTCCAAATGGATTGCGATAGAAAACTCCCCGGTTGAAAAATATTATCAATACCTTGGAAGGCCCAAGGAGGCGTTGGATTAATACAACTTTTCTCTCTTACTTTCAAGTTCACACTTAACACTTATTTTCTTACATCTTTATGATCACTTGTTAATTTTTTTTTGGGGGGGTGGGAGTTCTGCCCTATTTATATGAAGGGGGTACTTCCCCTACCATCCACCTATAGAGTGGATATTGCGTGTGGGGATACTTGCCATCTTCCACTTCCCCCTTCTTTTACACTGTGTTTGGTTGGATGGATTTTAGGGAGGTGGAAAATGTAAGAAGGAAAATGGGTGGAAAACTGATTTTTTCTTGTTTGCAATGGAGGGAAAATAGAGGGAGTGGAAAACTCAGGAGAAAATTTTCTCTCCCGGCCCACAAAATATTTTCCTCCCAAATCGGGAGGAAAAGCAAGGGGAGAAAACTGCAGTGAGGCAGTGTTACCGTAATACCCTCCCACCTCATTGAAGACCTTCACCTAACCAACCCCACTGAAGACTTTTGCCCCAAATCCTTATTACGTTTTTCTCAACTTCTCATATTTTCCTTCAGCACACCGTCCACTGTTCCAGGTCTCCTCTTTTTTTCTTTTTTTCTTTTTTTCAACGTGGTTTGTTGTTTCTTATCCTCATAGTATACTCCTCATTTTCTTGTAAGGGTGTAATGTTTGGGTTGATTTATCTTAATATGATCTTGATACAATTTATCTTATAATATTACTTTTTACTATTATAATATATATACAGTTAGATAGTGGTCAATATTTTTTTAATTAAATTTATATGTACATTATTGTAATTTTTATATTATAATAATAAAAATAATAATATAAATTTATATATATAATGTGGTAAATTTATATTATTTAATGAGTATAAATAGATGTATTTCTTACATATTATGTAATTAGAGTGTAATAGTCAATTTATATAAATTACATTTCCATCATTCTATTTTTCTCTCCAACAAACAAAAAGAATTTTCACCTTCTCACTTTTCCACCCCTCCAACCAAACACATAAAGAGGGAAAACTAAATATTTTCTATTCTCCCACTTTTTCATCCTCTCACAATTTCTATCATCCCACTTTTCCACTCCTCCATCCAAACGGACCCTTAAGGTCAAGATGAGTGGAAAACAGGATATTGTGCATTGTTTGATGGTCATTCAGCAAGTTAATGTGCATTGCTGTGGGTGGATTGCAATTAATTTGGAGGGATTGGTTGCTTAACTCTAACTCTTCCTTCTTTAGGCCTTCAGATTTGTTTGCTCTTTGATCCATTCAGTCCTTTCTACCACCACCCCCCCCCCCCCCAACAAACAATAATTATTAAAATATTATTGTATCACAATAATTATTTAGAGAGAGAGAGAGAGAAGAACCACCACAATCTTTGGGCTTATGGTTCGCAAGGGCATTTTTTGGTTGGTTACAAGGGTGATGGGATTTGGTGATTGAATTTTTAATTTGTTGCAATTATGGTTGCGATATTGCCATGAGAGACAAATGCTTCCATGACTCCCATTCCATCTTGACTATTCAAATTTGCATTTTTTTTTTTTAAGTAAAACTGTTCTCTTCGAACGGTTGGAGGAGGCAAGTTCAATGCAGGGACTCATCTCTTTAAAAGACAAGATCTAAAGACGGTTATTTTTTGAAATAAGTTTCAAATGGTTCTATTTTGTTCCTTTAAAAAAAAAATTATTAAGTAAAAAAGGCCCTGAAAATTTAGTTAGCATTCACGTGTTACAATTGAATTTTATCACGTAGTTAGTTATTAAAAAAAAAAAAAAAAAGTGAGGTTAGTATAAAGTGAAAATTTAAATAAATTATATCTAAAAAAATAATGAACTTTTAAAATGATTCAAAATACCAATAAGCAAACTTTTTCAGCCAAAAATGCTAGACGCACTGAAAATGTTCATAAAATTTTCACCCTCCTCTCAAATTTGTACTGCAATGGGACCTTAGGTGATGTAAATGCTTGTGAGAGGGAAGTAAAAAAGTCTATGTATTTTTTGGTGGCTCTAGCACTACGCAAATAATTATTATTTTTCAGGTGTATACATCCAATTCTCTCACAACAGGTTGTGCCCATACACTAGTAGGTCTCACGCGTAATATGTTGTAAAAGGCTATGTGTATACACTTGAAACTTGACATGCTCTCTTCTAACATTACTTATTTTTATTTTTTTAAAAGAAAATAAGTGGACCTATAATAACCTATTCTCACCTGTAAATTTATGTAATTAGAGTACAAACTTGATAAGCCACTACTTCAAACTATTTACGTGCTCAAGAAATGATTTCATTAGTGAAGGCTTGATCATTATTTTGTCTAGTACTTCTCACAATTTTAAATTCGAAATCTAGAAAATTCAATATATTTTGACTAGAAAAATATAAGCAATTTTTTTAATAATATGAAAAAAACATTATTGAAAGAAACTTAAATACTCAAAACTAGGGCTGTCCATGACCCGCCCGGCCCGACCAAACCGCCCGAAACCCGATCATCTTCACCGAAACCGTCGGATCAAGGCTTGTTCACGGTCGGACGCGGGTCGCCGGCGCAAGCACCCGAGACCATCGGTTCGAGTTGCGGGTTGGCTGTCTGAGAAACCGACGAACCCGACCCGCCCGATGAGCTGTTCTTTTCTCGTCGAAAATCGCCAGGTCCGGCGAAATCACCTTCAAATCCGAGCAGATCCGGCGAGTTCTCAACCATATGTGGTGAGATTTAGCCAGATCCGGCCATTCCCAACAGATATTTCAGCGATTTTGGTGCAGATTTCGGCGATTTTGATGCAGATCCGGTGAGCTTTTACATTTTCCGGCGATGATTTGCAGATTCCGGCGATAATTTGCAGATTCCGGCGGTAATTTGCAGATTCTGGCGATACTTTCCAGCTCCGGCGACAACCCGATCTCCCACCCGAACGGACCGATCTCCACCCGAACCCAAAACCGATCCGACCGATTGACGCCGGCGGTCGGTCTCGGGTCAGTCTTCTGTCCACCGACGCCGGCGGGTCGGGTTCGGGCTGGGTCGAAAACCGACCCGCCCGACCCGTGGACACCCCTACTCAAAACGATGGAATAAGAACATAAACAAAGGTCTACATTGTGGATGCCACAATGGTAACGTTAAAGTGGAGGAAGCCACTGTGATCACTCTATTCTACCTTTTTATTTAGAGCCAGTAATATGACAATGATTTAGCGAAAAAAATCATGTTTATATTGTTTAACAAGATATTTTATATTAGCATTTACTTAAAACTTAATATATATATATATATATATATTTGAGAAACAAACACACACACAAGAGAGAGGAAAATGAGTTCTCACACAAAAGTATATTACAATTCCACTCAAAACTCAATATATTCTACTACTCCTAATAACATAATATTATTCTTTAAATAAAACCAAAAATATGATATTTATTAAAATGTTATCTTATGTGATTAGATGTATTTATGTTTTACTAATAATATGATGATGTAGAATGTTTTTTTAGAAGATGTAAACCAAAGCATTTACACCAATTTCCCATAAAATTTAATCTCTTTTATTTATTAATAATAAAAAAGTCTACATACTGAAAATATAATCAGATTTGAATAATTTATGAGCACTGGGAGATAATTTATGAGCCTTATCAAAAAAAAAAAAAAAAAAAAATTTATGAGCTGATTTTGATGACATGAAGCGTGAGTTCAGCCCCACAGAAACTTTGCTATTGCGTCCAGGAACACATGCAATCATGCAATGCAATAGATAGATTCTTCTCTGCTCATCTCAACAGTTAGTACGTCAGTCTGCAGTTTCATCCTCACTCATATTTCCCATATATTTTCCTTTTTTTTTTTAATTATTTAATTTTAAAAAAAAATTATTTCTTGATAAATGAAATGCTCTCAGACTCAGACTATTATACTCTCTCTTTCTCTCTCCTATCTCTCTCACACACAAGGAAACACCTCACATGCACGGTTAAAGAGGTGGGCGCTATTGTACAAACCAGAGAGCGCATCATCTTTCTTTAACTATCAAAGTTCTCTCTGGTCTTTGTCATCTATTTTAGCAGCTTAGCTGTAAATACAGCTCGGATTTTTTACCTCATTTTTTGATGGGAAGAAGGAGGCACTTCATGGTTAACTGCAGTCAAAAGAGCTTTCAGATCTCCTACTAAAGATGATGATGAAAAGGTCTGTGCCTCACTAAATCTCAAAAATTCAACATTCTTTCGTTCTTGATCTGTTTAACCACATCTTTTAACTGGTTTTTTTTTTTTTTTTTTAAGCAGAAGAGAGAAAAGCGAAGATGGCCATTCAGGAAACCCACAAACCAAGAAACAGTAGCACATCAGCAAACCCAGCAACCAAAGCCCACGCCTGACTCCACTGTTGCACAGGCGAACCATGAGTCGACAGCGACGGCAGCTGCGGCTGCGGAGCGAAAGCATGCGCTTGAGGTGGCGGTGGCCACCACCGAGGCTGCAATGGCCACAGCCCAAGCGGCGGTGGAGGTGGCTCGGCTGTCCAGGCCTGCTAATCATGCTAAACAGCACAAATCTGCCATAGTTATTCAGACAGCTTTTAGGGGATATTTGGTAAGCCAAATATAGATCTAAGTCTAACCCTCTATTTTTTTTTTATAGTCGAAGAGACTATTTAGTAGCATTTAGCATTGCGTGTGTTGTACTTGTAGGCGAGGAGAGCACTTCGTGCGCTTAAGGGCTTAGTAAAGTTACAAGCTTTAGTGAGAGGTCATAATGTTAGAAAGCAAGCGAAGATGACTCTTAAGTGCATGCAAGCACTGGTTCGTGTGCAATCTAGGGTGCTTGACCAGCGTATGAGGCTCTCTCATGAAGGCAGCAGAAAATCTACATTCAGTGACACAAACAGCGTTTGGGAGTCGAGGTATCTTCAAGACATTTCAGACAGGAAATCAGTTGTAAGTTTGGTTTTTGATCCTAAGTCAACGTCTTAGTCAATGTTTTGAAAGGACTTTTCTTGTTCTATAAAAAGTGGAATGATTGTAAAACAAACCCAAGCCCCTTTTTCCTGTTTTCAAAATGTCAATCAAACAGAAATGTTTCTTATTGTGGTTTTTGACACTATTGAGATTCTAAGATTTAAGTATTTCAAAGTTAATTTGTGGGTATTTCACAGTCGAGAGAAGGAAGTAGCACAGCTGATGATTGGGACGACAGGCCTCACACAATTGAGGAAGTGAAAGCTATGTTGCAGCAAAGAAAGGAAGCTGCAATGAAACGTGAAAAGACATTGTCTCAGGCCTTTTCTCAACAGGTTTCATCCACTACTCTCTCACACTCACACTCATTTTCAATGCCTCCTCTGTTTTATTCTTGTTATATCCGTGAGTTAATTAGTCTTATCTTGAAATTTCCACACCCATTTCATAGATTTGGAGGTCTGGAAGGAGCCCATCAGTTGGCAATGAAGATGAGCTCGAAGAGAGACCCAAATGGCTGGACCGGTGGATGGCCACAAAGCCATGGGATACCCGGGGAAGAGCCTCAACCGATCAAAGAGACCCCATCAAAACTGTGGAAATCGATACAGCCCAGCCTTACTCATACTTGGCGCCTAATTTACGGAGATCAAATCAAAATCAACATCACCAACAACAAAGACCCAGTTCCCCACTCCAAAGAAATCACCAAAATCTGCACCCTCACCACTCCCCTGTCACACCCTCCCCATCGAAAACCCGGCCTATCCAAGTCCGGTCAGCGAGCCCTCGTTGCTCTAGAGAAGATAGAAATTACCCTACATCTCAAACACCAAGCTTAAGGTCCAACTATTATTACAATGGCAATGTGCATCCACATGCTGTCAGGGGTGGGGCAAGTAGTAGTGCAAGTGGTGGTTCTACATTGCCTAATTACATGGCTGCAACCGAGTCTGCTAAGGCTCGAGTGAGGTCTCAGAGTGCACCGAGGCAGAGGCCATCAACGCCGGAGAGGGAGCGAGTTGGATCGGCAAAGAAAAGGCTCTCCTTTCCGGCACCACCAGACCCTTGTAGTGTGGGAATGGGGTATGGATGTTATGGGCATAACTTGAGGAGTCCAAGCTTTAAGAGTGTTAGTGGAGCACATTTTGGGTTGGAGCAACAGTCTAACTATTCATCATGCTGCACTGATAGCTTTGGGGGTGAGATTTCTCCTTCTTCAACCAGTGACCTTAGAAGGTGGTTGAGGTGATTAATGGCGGGTATTGATGATAGGATATGAGCTTTGACTTGATGACTTTTTAAGGTTTTCAATTTAATTTGAGTGTGATAGATATGTAGTTCTGATCAGAAAAGGAGATTACCCAGATGCAGTTGGGATTTGGCGTAGGGAGTAGAGTGTGAAGTATTTATTGGATAGGTAGTTGGATAATTCAAGCGGTAATTTTTTGTTTCTTTCATATTTTTATTTGAAGTTGAAGATAAAAGTGAGGTCTATTGCATGCTCTGCTTTGTCCTGTTTTTGTCTTAACCTAGGAAAAATTAATAATAATAAATCACCTAACATCCTTTAACTTGTATACTCCAAAGTTTAACCATAAATTATTGGTAAATGTTTCCCACTATTTTTTTGACAGGAAATGAATAGAAATAAATGGAATGTTCGTTGTTTGTGAGTTTGAATAGAAAGATCATTCAGTTGTTTGAAAGCCTAAGTAAGAGAGAATAGAATAGGTAAAAAGGGAACGATCATATATCTTTATTATTGTAAAATTTCAAATTTTTATTCTATTCAAAATTGGAGGGAACAAAATCTTGTTTAATGAAATTTTCACTAAAACTGTTTAAATATATAGGTCTAATAGTAATATAATATTGTTGTTAAGTGAGTCTATTTATTTATTTTTTCTATTTTATTTCCAAATAAAATTATTTACTTTTCATTTTTTTATTTTAAAACATTTAAATAAAATTACTTTACTTCATTCAACTGCTTAAATATTTTTTATTTCATTCTATTACTTAAATATATTTTATTCAATTTCTTTACGAACTCCCATGTTAAAAGACACCTCGTGTTGCATCTAATGGAAGAAACAGAAATTAATGGACTTTGCGTCTAATGTAAGAAACAGAAATTAATGGATTTTCAGCAGCTGTTGGAGCCATCTTACATTTAACAGGCTTTTAAATTGCAGTTATATTTCAGTCGTTCCCGAAAATTGTATTGTTGCGTTTATGGGAGCCCATTTAAAGGTGCGGCCTTGCATGACAAAATAGGAACCGAAATGGGGTGCGGAACGATTTGTACTAGTCTTTTCTTCACTGAAATTCATAATGATCTTGAAGTTGATTGTTACTTATCCTCCGGATTCTTCTTCATATATAGGACAAACTACTAAAAGAACCTCCTGCACTGGCCATTATGAGATGTCCTACGAAATTGTAGCTCCGAAGTTAAAAGAGTAACGCAATAACTTGGAAATTGAGAAATCATGATGACCCGATAGTGCTCGAAAAAAAATAAATCATATTCATTCATGAAATTGTCGCACCCAAAAGTCTGAATAAGCTTTATCAAATAAAAAAAAAAATTATGGGCTGAAAACTTTTGAACATGAAACCCGTATTTCATGAACTAAGCAATACGGATTTGCAGGAGATTCCTTTCTTCATAGCAGAAAAAAGAATTAAAAAAAAAAAAAAGGGATTTGCAGGGGCTCTAAAGTCTAAACCAATAGAATATCTGTACTATTATTTACCTTTGTTTTTGGTTTTTTACATTGTTTTTCGCTATGAGTGGGCCCATAGTGAAGTAAATCGTTGGTCTAAGAAGTTTTTTCAAAGTGTTGATACTTAGAATTGAACTAGCGAGTTTCTAATCAAACTCAAAACAGCCACTTTGAGGCCGAGTATCCAACTACTCGGCCAACCCCCCCTGAGTTTATTATTTACCTTTGTTGCCACATATAAAAACCAGCTATAGCAAGATAGCAATTAATGAATTGGCAGCCATGTATGTATGATTCTAATAGCTCATAGGGGTCCATTTCAGGATCATATTTACTTGATTCTGATGGGTCATATTAGCCTATTAAGTCTCTCCTTTCTGCTGTTGGCACCATGTCATGCTTCCACTTCCCGACTCTTGCTGGTGCAGTGATGTCAGAGTCTCCAAATCCATCTGTCTGGTTTAGCTAGTCCCTATCAAAAGATATTCACTTGAGACCAAGCGAACTAATCTTTACCTAAATAACATGCATTGAGTACTTTGAGAATGAGCATGCATTAAGTACTTTGAGAAGTTTGGAGTTCATACTATTCTACTTTCTTCATGAGCTGATCAACGTCTGTCCAAAAAACCAGATATCGGAGCTTCAACCAAAAAGAGGTGCCACTAACAATTTGCGAGTGAGAAATGATGTAGTTCATTTTAAAATTTACATCATTACATGTGCAAGCAATTTTTTTTTTTATTATTATTTTTATATAAGATAAAAATTCTAATTTAGAATAATTTAATTATATATATATAAATTTATATATATGTGTATGTAAAGTTTCTTCTTGAAAATTTGAATTTCAGTCCTTACTTCCCGCATTCTACAAGTACTTATATTTATAAAGTAATTACTGTGTCAAGGGTGCACGATGGTCAAGCATTTAAAAAGAAAGATTTAGATTTTAATAGAAATATCAAGAAAGAAGGCTTTTAATTTTAATTTTGTTATAAATATTGGCCAAACCACACACAAAAAATGTGAGCCCATAGTGGACTAATTCAACCCAATATCAAAATTCTGCCCTATGCCAAGAGGCCCAAGAGATTTTATTTGGTAAACCAGAGGCCCAAGAGTTCGATCTCTTAACTTTGTTGGTTGTTTATAATAAAATGGGCAATACACAGAGAAACATTGCTAGCCCTTTTTGTCGCCAATTTCATTAGTACAGTTTTTTTTTTTTAATATTTTTTTAAAGATTCATTAGTACGGTTAGATTATGGATGTTGTGTGCTTTGTTCTTGTAAGAGCATTCGCATCAGCTCTTGTAAATTCTATGTCTATTTTACATGAAAAAATCTACTTTTTCTATTTTACACGACCACTTTTACAATATACCCACATCAGTTTATCTATTTTCCATATTTATTCAATAAAATATTCCCTATTTTACAATTTTTTATTATTACTCCCTCACTACCCCTCTCTCTCACAGACTCACAGCCACCATCACCACCATCATCAGCAACCAAAAGCCATTAACCCACACAAATCAACCAAAATCAACATCAGATCAATAGCCACCATCATCACCACCCAGCCACCATCACCACCATCATCAGAAACCAAAAGCCACTAACCCACACAGATCAACCAAAATCAAAGAAAAAGCAACATCAAATCAACCCCGATCTCCACCTAAAATCAAAGAAAAAATCATTGATCGATCATCGCCGCCATCGATCATCGCTGCCATCGATCATCGATCATCGCCGCCACGTTGTGACCCACAACGCCGATCTCGCCATCAATCATTGCCGCCACGTTGTGACCCATAGCGCTGATCTCGCCACACTGTGAACTCTGGTGGCATGTTGTGAACTCCGGTGGCATGCTTTGAACAAGAGAGTGAGAGATGTGAGATAGGTAGAGAGAACTGAGAATGAAAGTTGTGGAGAGAAAGAGAGGGCAGCGTCTGAGATAGATAGAGAGGGAGCTGAGTGGCAGTGAGAGAGAGAGAAAAAAAACTATTAAAAAAATAAATACATGAGCTACAGTACCCGTGTAATCATTCAAATTTGTGTAAAACTATAAACGAGCTACAGTACCCGTGTAAATTTACACGGGTACTGTAGCTCGTTTATAGTTTTACACAGATTTGAATGATTTTAAAAGAGCTGATGTAAAGGGTTTTTTGGTGCAAAATGTGCAAAAGTGGTCAAAATGTGTATTTTACACATTTATAAAAGACCTGATGCGAATGCTCTAACAAACACCAATGTACAAGCCTCAACAATGTTCTAAATGTGTTTTGTTGTTTGTATGTGATGTTGGCACTTACTACGTTATAAAATTCCATTAAAAATAGTAGAAACGCTTCATAAAATAAAATACCAAAAAGGTAATTGTCACAAAATAAAACACATGTTTTCTCTCTCTCTCTCTCTCTCTCTCTAAAAAAAAAACAACAACAACAACAACAACCCATGGTAGTGCCATGTTTGAAGGGTGAACCACAATGGTGGTATGTGTAATTTATCATTTTTTGAAATTGTTTAATTGACAACACTAATATTTTTTTGGAAATAGTTATAATAAATATGATTTCGATTTTTGTGGTTCATGTTACTTTGATTTGAGAATGGTTATACTTCTATTTACTATTCCAATTTTACTGCAATTTTAAAACAAGCATTTTGAATTATGAATATTGTCAAACTATGCTTCATAACAATATAAAAGATAATTTTTTAAAGAATGTATTCTTTAACTTTATACATTAAAAAAGAAATTCCTAAAACATTTAAT